>NC_138220.1:6598153-6640653 GCF_964194415.1 Vipera berus
TGATCCACTTAACAACGGCAGTGAGAAAGGACATAAAATGGGGCAAAGCTGACTGAACAACTGTCTCGCTTAACAACAGAAACGGGTTCAGCTGTGGTCGTAAATCGAGGACTGCCTGAATTTGCAAAAAAAGTGAGCTTCGGCAGCTCCTGTTATTCCATCTTTCTGCTCTCTTTCTCTCTCTCTCTCTCTCTCGCATCTCAAACTGTCCTTCTTCTTCTTCTTTCTTCTCTCTCTCTCTCTCTCCAGGCGGTCTGCAACTGCATTTCGGCCGATTTTTTCGACCTCCTGACCTGGCTGGGCTACTGCAACAGCACCGCTAACCCCATCATCTACCCGCTCTTCATGCGGGATTTCAAGCGGGCCATGGCCAAGTACCTGCCTTGCTGTCCCCGCACGTGGGAACGCAGGCCCAGCTGCGTCTCCCTCTCCCTGAGGAATTCCAACAGCGGCGCCCGGCCCGGGGTCTCCCTCCGGAACGCCCTGTCTCTGCCAGGGGAAACAGACTCGGCCGATGATTCCATCATCCACGGCCACGAGCCCAGCGGCCAGACGCTCGGCTTCCTCCCGGCCACGCGGGCCAACTCGCTTTGCCTGTCCGAGGCCGAGGAGACGCCGGAGCCCAAGTTGAACCTCATCTATCTGAACGCCCCCTCGGAATGACCGGGAGGTGGTTCTGACGTGCACCGGGGTCGTGGGGAGACAATTCCACCGGTCGAGTGTCCCCCCCCTCCAGACCAAGGAGAGCCACCGTCTTTCCTTTTGCCTGGATTCCCCTCCTCAGATCTTTTTAGATTATTTGTCTCTTTCTCTGCCCGCCAGCCTCGCAGCTTGGATGCCTTCTAGCGTGATTTCCTCCCCCCCCAGTCCGTGCCTGATTGCAGAACGCTGCCAAGCAAACACATGTGCGTGTGTGCATGCCTGTGCGTGTTTTAAGAGGGACAGCACAGCCGAGGCCTGCCCTGGCTGTGTGTTTTATCTCCTGGAGTCCCCGCTGCAAACTTTCCCCCCCCACACTGACCTAGGGACCGGCCACTCGCTGCCCCGGCTTTATTCCTCGGCCGTTTTCCCCAAACCACAGTTCGGGTCTTCCACCTTGCGCCACTTTCTTCCAAACCAGGGCTAGCCACCAGGAGCCAGGGTAGCCCGCAACCGGCTCACCTGCGCACGGCTTAATCCCAGCCTCCCCTTTTTAAAAATACAGCTGGAATTCCGACCACGCGCAATGTTTCCCCGTCGCCAGATTTGCGTGATGTTTGATTACAGCCGTTTGGGTTGAGGGGGGGGGAGAGAAAACCTGGCGTTTACTAAACACAAAAGCTACCGCCGTCGTCCCCCTCCTCGCCTTCACGGCCCTTGCCAGCTTTTTGCACATTTTTGCAAGCCACGGCAGCCTATCATCCCCAGCCTGCCCGCCCTGCCTCTCTCTGAGCGACATCCGACTGCAGCATGGAAGGGATTGTGGGGCAATTGCTTAGTCCAGGGGTAGGCGATTTTGGCCCCTTCATGACTCGTGGACTTCAACTCCCAGAATTCCTCAGCCAGCATGGGGGAACTATGGCCCCCTCATGACTCGTGGACTTCAACTCCCAGAATTCCTCAGCCAGCATGGGGGAACTATGGCCCCCTCATGACTCGTGGACTTCAACTCCCAGAATTCCTCAGCCAGCATGGGGGAACTATGGCCCCTTCATGACTCGTGGACTTCAACTCCCAGAATTCCTGAGCCAGCATGGGGGAACTATGGCCCCCTCATGACTCATGGACTTCAACTCCCAGAATTCCTGAGCCAGCATGAGGGAACTATGGCCCCCTCATGACTCGTGGACTTCAACTCCCAGAATTCCTGAGCCAGCATGAGGGAACTATGGCCCCCTCATGACTCGTGGACTTCAACTCCCAGAATTCCTCAACCAGCATGGGGGAACTGTGGCCCCCTCATGGCTTGTGGACGTCAACTCCCAGAATTCCTAATCCAGCATGAGGGAACTATGGCCCCTTCATGACTTGAGGACTTCAACTCCCAGAATTCCTCATCCAGCATGAGGGAACTATGGCCCCTTCATGACTTGAGGACTTCAACTCCCAAAATTCCTCATCCAGCATGAGGGAACT
The DNA here is from genome assembly GCF_964194415.1 of Vipera berus. Lineage (NCBI taxonomy): Eukaryota > Metazoa > Chordata > Lepidosauria > Squamata > Viperidae > Vipera > Vipera berus. Next base: position 6,600,269 of record NC_138220.1, read on the forward strand.
ATGGCCCCTTCATGACTTGAGGACTTCAACTCCCAGAATTCCTCAGCCAGCATGAGGGAACTATGGCCCCTTCATGACTCGTGGACTTCAACTCCCAGAATTCCTGAGCCAGCCTTGGCTCAGCTTGGAAACCTCTCTCTTTCCCCTCAGCGTGGCTGGCTCAGGAACTCTGGGAGTTGAAGTTCACAAGTCATAAAGCGGCCTAGGCCAGGGGCAGGCAAACCTGGCTCTTTTATGACTGGTGGACTTCAACTCCCAGAATGCCTGAGCCAGCCTTGGCTCAGCTTGGAAACCTCTCTTTCCCCTCAGCGTGGCTGGCTCAGGAATTCTGGGAGTTGAAGTCCACGAGTCACCAAAGAGCCAAGGTTGCCTGCCCCTGGCTTAGTCAAGACAGCTGCGACCGTTGTTATTATCGGTCAGCCAAGGACTTTCTAAGCCGGGTGGGTGGGAATTTAACCCCCATTCCCTATTGAACCCCAAGTACGGTGGAGTCTGGCTTGTGACCTTAACATGCCCCAAGTGGGTTTGTTCACATGGACCTAGCTGGAAAGGGGTTGAGGTCGACACAGGGCGAGGGGTGTGTGTGTGTGTGTCTTCCTCAGTCTCCCCCCCCCCTTTTAGCTCGGTTGCCTTTCGGTAAGACTTTCGTATTAATTGAAAAGTTTCAAAAGTAAAAAGAAATTGGTCTCTCTTTGTGCCTGCCTGCTCTCTCTCTCTCTCTCTGCCTCTGCTCGGTCTCTCGTGTGCTCCGCGGCTGCAGAAAATCGTTCCACCAAGGTTGCACAGAGCGCCGAGTCGCAGCGAAAATGGCCTACTGACTCACACTTATGACGGTCGCAGGGGGGAGGGGTGTCACGTGATCCCCTTTCGCGACCTTCTGACAAGCCGAGTCAACGGGGTGGGGGTGGGTGGGGCACGGATTCACTTTACGACTGTGTGGCTAACTTAACGAATGCGGTGATTCACTTAACGACGGTGGCCAGAAAGGTCACAAAGCGGGGAGAAATTCACTGAACGAGGGTCCCACTTAGCAACAGAAATGTTGGCCTCGTACGTAGAGGGCTTCCTGTACCGCTGTTACCAGCCCTTTTATTTTATTTTATTACCAGCCCTTTTATTTCATTTTAAACGCGACTTCGAATGACTAGGATCGCCTCGCCTTTAGCGGAGAAGCGGCGAAGGAAAAGCCTGCCCTCCGGTGGACGCCTGTGGTCACTGCAGCCTGCGTCCACAGGCTAACCCAGGGCTCTTCAAACGTGGCCCTTTGAAGACTTGTGGACTTCAAATCCCAGAATTCCTCTGCCTGGCTGAGGAATTCTGGGAGTTGAAGTCCACAAGTCATCAAAGGGCCACGTTTGAAGACCACCCCCCCCCGATCTAGATGCTCTAATTTTTGATCCGCGCCCTCTTTTCAGTCAAGCTCAAGAGGGCTAGAAACACAAGGAAAGCAGCCTTATCAATTGAAACGATCAATATTTAACAGCCGAGCGAGTGAAGGGCTGGCCGTTACCAATTTCCAAGCGGGGAGGGGACTTAAATTCTTAAGGGGTGCAGCTGGTGAACCCTGAAAAAGAGACCCTTTCCTGCCGGGTGTGTCTTGGTCTATGCGATAGTCTGAGCCTCCCTCTTCCGAAGCAGGCTACCTTTCCTTCGCTCTGCTCTGCTCCTCAAGCCTTGGGAGGGCGGGCGTGGGATGCGAGGACTCCTAAATGCAGAGAGATTAAATCCTTCCCACGAAAAAGGGCTTTTTAACACGATCTTAACTCGCTCACCTTTTCTAAAAGGGGGAAAAAACACACACAAAACCACGTTCTGCGCTGTGGGGCCAGGCCTTCCGAGCTTCACTCCCCACCCCACCCCGCCACAAACCCGACTGGACTACAAAGCCACTGCTGCCTGGGGAGAATGGGAGCTGTGGTCAGGGCCCTGCAGAGATTGACTGCCGCTTCCGGCCGCAGCCGGAGACGGGGTTGGCAAAAGAGCAGAGCCTCCACGTCCAGGGGCGGGATACCAGACGTCATTCGAGAAAAGAAGTTGAGGTTTCCGGGGAGGGGGGGGCACCTGTCTCGAGACTGACCAGCGGGGCAAAAAAAAAAAAAAATGACACAGCCCCGTACAAAATGCGTCTTCCCCACGTTCCCGGCTACCCCGAGGTCGAGAGAGAGAGGACATTTTGGGAATGTCAAGAGGGAGAGGAAGAGGAGGAGGAAGAGGGCAGTGTTTCGGGAGGCTGGTCCTTTGCTGGGGAAACCTCGCACTCCTGTCCAGGAGCGGAGACCGGCTCCCAGCACCAGTGGTCCACCTTGGCCTTCAGGCCTGCCCCCTCCTCAGGTCCACCGGCGTCTGGCCCGGGCGGCCCACCGGGCTCCTCTGAGGCGGTGCCGCTGTCTGGAGATATCCCCTGCTTCTTCTCCTCCTCCTCCTCCTCTTCCTCGCTGGGGGCAGAAGGGGCGGCCAGGAGTCCCCCTTGCTCTTGCAGGGGGGGCCTCGTCTTGAGCCCCACGGCCTTCAGGATGCTGTCCATCCGCTTCATGTAGTCCAGGTGACCGTTCACCTGCAAGGGAAGGCAAGGTCAGAGCCTCCTCGCCTGCAGCAGCGGGCTATCTACCCCTCCCTCCCTCCCCCAGCACGTCCGGACCTCTGGTGACCCCTCTTAATCTGGGGAGGGGGCAGCAGCGCCCGCCCCCCCAAAAAAGCGCGGCTCGCAAAGTTAGCCCGTTCCACCACCAAACACACACACACCCCCACGGAAAAGCCGGCAGGGCCACCCTCGATGGATTTCTCCTTCGTTAAACCCTTCGGTGGTATATCGATAGATTAAATTAGGTGAAAGCTGCGGTCAACACGTTTCGGGGTTCTTGGGGATACCGATTTGGTTGAATCTTGGTTTCTCCCCCCCCCCCGCTTTCACAACCGAAATTAAAATTAATTGAAGCAGGCGGGACTCTGCCGGAAAGAAATCTGTCGTGTGTCCCGGTTGGACGGCTCTGAATGTGGAGGAGGACGGCGGCTTCTCCCTTTAAAAACTCTTTTTGCTGGCCTGCAGAACGTAGGGATAGGCTGCCCCTATTCGTGGAGGCTCCGCTTAGGTCCTAGATCTAAGACGTGCCGGCAAAACCCACTTGGCCGTATGCCAAGAGGAAGCAAAAGCTTCTCGGCATCTGGAGATCCTGACTGTTGTCCTGAAACGCCAGGAGGAGGTTTTGGCCTTCCTGGTTTCCTGATCCCGGACTTTACCAGGCAACCCGGCACGACAGACGATTCTCCTGCCTTCTGCTCTTTTCTTGCACTTTTAGCGAGTCCGGAGCGTTAATTAAAAAACCTGTCGGAAGCCCCAGTGATCTTCCGATGCCAGCAGTGACCTCAAAGGCGGCAGGGAAGCAGATGGCCTTGAAACCGACCAAGGTTTAGAAGCAGGAAATAATCCTCAGAATTATTATGAGGGGGGTGTGTGTGTGTATAAAGGCACCACCTGGTCCTGGAATTCTATTCTGTTCTGTTCTGTTCTGTTCTGTTCTGTTCTATTCCTTTCTTATTCTATTCTGTTCTGTTCTTGATTCCTATTATTCTATTCTATTCTATTCTATTCTATTCTATTCTATTCTATTCTATTCTGTTCTGTTCTGTTCTGTTCTGTTCTATTCTTTTATTCCTCCTATTATTCTATTCTATTCTGTTCTGTTCTATTCCTTTCTTATTCTATTCTGTTCTGTTCTTGATTCCTATTATTCTATTCTATTCTATTCTATTCTATTCTATTCTATTCTGTTCTGTTCTGTTCTATTCTATTCTTTTATTCCTCCTATTATTCTATTCTATTCTGTTCTGTTCTATTCCTTTCTTATTCTATTCTATTCTTCATTTCTATTATTCTATTCTATTCTATTCTATTCTATTCTAATTTCATTCCATCTCTCTTTATTCTATTCTATTCCTCATTATTCTATTCTGTTCTGTTCTGTTCTATTCCTTCCTTATTCTATTCTATTCTTCATTTCTACTATTCTATTCTATTCTATTCTATTCTATTCTATTCTATTCTATTCTATTCTATTCTATTCTATTCTATTCTATTCTATTCTATTCTAATTTCATTCCATCTCTCTTTATTCTATTCTATTCCTCATTATTCTATTCTGTTCTGTTCTGTTCTGTTCTATTCCTTCCTTATTCTATTCTATTCTTCATTTCTATTATTCTATTCTATTCTATTCTATTCTATTCTATTCTATTCTATTCTATTCTATTCTATTCTAATTTCATTCCATCTCTCTTTATTCTATTCTATTCCTCATTATTCTATTCTGTTCTGTTTGTTCCATCCCATTCTATTCTATTCCTTTCTTATTCTATTCTGTTCTGTTCTGTTCTTCATTCCTACTATTATTCTATTCTGTTCTGTTCTGTTCTGTTCTATTCTAACCTCTGAACCTCACAAGATCTCTATAATTTCTTCCCATCAACTTACGACGGAAGACAGATCCACGTTGATCATCCGGCGGTCATCCAGGCAGATGGGCTGAAGTCCTGCCACGCTCAGCTGAACGGATGACGTGCGGTAGACAAATTTCAGCAGCCAGTCTCCCCTGAAGGAGGAGGAAGAAGAAGAGAGGGAGGAATGGGGCAGGAATTCACCTGTCAGCTGGAGTCTGGAGAACATTTGTGGGACGTGGGGCTGAAGTCTCACATCGGAAAGGCTGCCAGGCAAACGCCAGAGGCCAGGACAGGCTGAGATGTAATCTGCAGCAATGGCAACAGAGTGCCAAGGCCACAGTTCTCTCTCCGTTCACCCAAAACTGTCCACAAATGAGATTTAAATCCCAGAGCCTTCTTGATTCTACTCTGCCAGGCACTGGCACACACGTTAAGCGCTGTTGTGCATGCAGTTCCGAAACTTTGGGATATAGTTTAGTCAGGGAAGGGGGGAGGATACTAAATTTAGAATAGAATAGAATAGAATAGAATAGAATAGAATAGAATAGAATAGAATAGAATAGAATAGAATAGAATAGAATAGAATAGAATAGAATAGAATACAATACAATACAATACAATACAATACAATACAATATGGAATAGAATAGAATAGAATAGAATAGAATAGAATAGAATAGAATAGAATAGAATAGAATAGAATAGAATAGAATAGAATAGAATAGAATAGAATAGAATAGAATAGAATAGAATAGAATAGAATAGAATAGAATAGAATAGAATAGAAATACAGAAATGTGATGAAAATAGAATAGAATGACATAAAGAGGGAATAGAATAGAATAGAATAGAATAGAATAGAATAGAAATACAGAAATGTGATGAGAATAGAATAGAATGACATAAAGAGGGAATAGAATAGAATAGAATAGAATAGAATAGAATAGAATAGAATAGAATAGAATAGAATAGAATATATGGAATAGAATAGAATAGAAAATATGGAATAGAATAGAATAGAATAGAATAGAATAGAATAGAATAGAATAGAATAGAATAGAATAGAATAGAATAGAATAGAATAGAATAAATAGAATAGAATAGAATAGAATAGAATAGAATAGAATAGAAAAGAAAGAATAGAAATACAGGAATGTGATGAGAATAGAATAGAATGACATAAAGAGGGAATAATAGAATAGAATAGAATAGAATAGAATAGAATAGAATAGAATAGAATAGAATAGAATAGAATAGAATAAATAGAATAGAATAGAATAGAAAAGAAAAGAAAGAATAGAAATACAGGAATGTGATGAGAATAGAATAGAATGACATAAAGAGGGAATAATAGAATAGAATAGAATAGAATAGAATAGAATAGAATAGAATAGAATAGAATAGAATAGAATAAATAGAATAGAATAGAATAGAAAAGAAAGAATAGAAATACAGGAATGTGATGAGAATAGAATAGAATGACATAAAGAGGGAATAATAATAGAATAGAATAGAATAGAATAGAATAGAATAGAATAGAATAGAATAGAATAGAATAGAATAGAATAGAATAGAATAGAATAGAATAGAATAGAATAGAATAGAATAGAATAGAATAGAATAGAATAGTTGGAAGGGACCTTGGAGGTCTTCTAGTCCAACCCCCTGCTCAGGCAGGAAACCCCATCTCAGGGGTCCCCAACTTGTGGGCTACAGCCCGGTAGTGGGCCACGATCTGGTGGCCACTGGGCCGCAGGACAGGCTGGCCAGTGCACGCAAGTGTGCGTGCACACCCACCCACTTACACTAGCGACACAGCCGCGGGGTGCGAAAACAGGATACCGTCCCTCGGGACACAAAAATGGGCCACTGCTGCACCTCGGGGCACGAAAACGGGTCATCACCACTGTGGGGCGCGAAAACAAGCTGCTGCCACACCTCAGGACACAAAAATGGGACACCGCCGGGCCTCGGGGCGCAGAAACCGGGTCCTACACCACGCAAGGATGGGGCAGGGCTAGTGAGTATCACGAAGCCGCTAGTCCCCCCCCCCCCGTTTGTGTCGCACGCGAGCTTGCGGCCTTGTGCACGCACACACATGTAAAATGCTTCCTCCCTCTTTCGCTCCGGTCCGTCAATCGAGAAAGGTTGGTGACCTTTGCCCGACACCATTCCAGGCCAATGGCTGTCCAGTCTCTCCTTCAAAGCTCCCAGTGTTGGAGCATTCACCACTTCTGGTGGCAGGCTGTTCCGCTGGTTACTTGTTCTCACTGTCAGGAAGTCTATTCTCATGGGTTACTTTCCCTCCTTGATTAGTTTCCACCCGTCGCTTCTAGTTTTAATCTTGCCAAGATTAAACTTCCCAAATTTAATCTTGCTAAGATTTAAAACCCTGGCAACGTCAGCTTTAAAGGAGCCCGGGGCTCTTTCCTGGAAGAGCGCCGAAGTCACAGTGGAGGGTGCAAACGTGAAGAGCGATTTGCAAGAAAATCAGGAAACGTCCTCCAGGAGGAAAGGAAGAAAGGAAGGAAGGAAGGAAGGAAGGAAGGAAGGAAGGAAGAAAGAAAGAAAGAAAGAAAGAAAGAAAGAAAGAAAGAAAGAAAGAAAGAAAGAAAGAAAGAAAGAAAGAGGAAGGAAGGAAGGAAGGAAGGAAGGAAGGAAGGAAGGAAGGAAGGAAGGAAGGAAGGAAGGAAGGAAAAGTTTATTACAGGGAGGGAGGAAGGAAGGAGATGAGAAAGGGAGAAGGAAGGAAGGAAGGAAGGAAGGAAGGAAGGAAGGAAGGAAGGAAGGAAAAGTTTATTACAGGGAGGGAGGAAGGAAGGAGATGAGAAAGGGAGAAGGAAGGAAGGAAGGAAGGAAGGAAGGAAGGAAGGAAGGAAGGAAGGAAGGAAGGAAGGAAGGAAGGAAGGAAGGATCACGTTGGCTGGGTACACGCCACAGATAGGACCAACTATACCTGCAGAAGCCATTGATGATCTTGCCTGACACGACTTTGGTGATCCGTTGCCAAGGTTTGGGATCGCCTTCTACCGGGGCCCCCAACAGGACCACGTTTTCAATGATCCCTTCGCAATCTGAAACAGAGGCCCCCCCCCACTTTCGAGATCAGCCCGGAGGCATCGCCGAAGGAACCCGGTGAGCCTCAGATCCCCTGCAGTGATCCAGCCCTGCCCCTTGGGAGGGAGGCCGAAGTCTAAGCCGCTAGAAAAATGGGATCCCCTTCTCCTCTTTCGGTCGCCCTCGCTCGGGAAGAGCCGAGCCAATGATTGGTGCACTGGGCTGGGCTGGGATCAGCTGCGTTAAGAGGGATCTGGTGTTATTCCTTTTCCCTGTCTTTCCTACGATGACCCAGCTGAAGGGAAACACGGGGAAAACTAAAAAAGGAAGCCCCATAAAATAAGCTTGCCAGATGCCGTAAGGCGGAACTCGAATCCTGGCCCTGCGGGATCTTAAAACAACTGACTTCTCCCGTATTCCAGATTTATTCAGCGTGGCTGTTTTGTTCATGTTTGCTGTCGGGTTATCGCTTTCCACTTGCTGTGCTTAGCTTCCTGCCCGCCTGAAGGAGGCTTCTGCCTTAAGAACAACAGAGCTGGAAGGGACCCTGGAGGTCATCTAGTCCAACCCCTTGCTCAGGCAGGAGACCCTAAACCATTTCAAACAAACGGCTGTCCGGTCTCTTCATAAAAACCTGGAGCATTCACCGCTTCTGGAGGCAGGTTGTTCCACTGATGATGATGATGATGATGATTAATAATAATAATAATAATAATAATAATAATAATAATAATAATAATAATAATAATTATTATTATTATTATTATTATTATTATTATTATTATTTGGAAGGGACCTTGGAGGTCATCTAGTCCAACCCCCTGCTCAGGCAGGAAACCTTATACCATTTCAGACAAATGGCTGGCCAGTCTCTTCTTAAAAACTTCCAGTGTTGGATTATTCACAGCTTCTGGAGGCAGGTTGTTCCACTGGCTAATTGTTCTAACTGTCAGGAAGTTTCTCCTTAGTTCCAGGTTGCTTCTCTCCTTGACTAGTTTCCATCCATTGCTTCTTGTCCTGCCTTCAGGCACTTTGGAGAATAGCTTGACTCCCTCTTCTTTGGGGCAGCCCCTGAGATACTGGAAGGCTGCTATCCTGTCCCCCCTCTTCCTTCTCTTCATTAAAGTAGACCTACCCAATTCCTGCAACCGTTTTTCATATGTTTTAGCCTCCAATCCCCTAACCATCCTTGTTGCTCTTCTCTGCCCTCTTTGTAGAGTCTCAACATCTTTTTTCTACATCGTGGTGACCAAAACTGGATGCAGCGTTCCAAGTGTGGCCTTACCGAGGCCTTGTAAAGTGGTATTAACACTTCACGTGAAAAGACGGGCCATGAAAACAGAACTCCGAGATTCAACCCAGGATTCGCAGACACAAGCTGCAGGTTAGTTATCCTGGAATCGCAACAAGCTGCAGATTAATTCATGCTGGAATCGTGACGGTGTCTGTTGGGATGGAAAAGCTGGTTTACCACCCCCCCCCTCCGTTTCTCTCACGGGCTGCAGACAATAAGAGCAATGGCTACCAAGGCAACAATCCGGGGTTAGAAACCCGAGAAATGCAGAAGCCAAATACCGTCTCTGTGTGTGTGTGTGTGTGTGTGTGTGTGCTGAGGAAAACTGCCTCCTACAGAACTGACCCCCAAAGCTCCTTTCCTCGGCACGATATAATGAGGCCGGCCGTCCCGACGGTGGCAGATTTTAGTTAGGCAAGGAAGACGGACAAATCTGGGTCTTCAAGAAGCCAGAAGGATGAAGGAGATACGCCCAGGGCATCCAGCATCTCTAAAACAATTGTAAGGACTTAATTCTTCCTCTTTTATTTTGCCAGCCATGGAAAAGGGGGTGGGTGGGAGGAAGGCGGGGGGGGGTCAACTTCAGAGCAGGAACCCCAAAACAGGATTGTGTCTCTCTGGGTGTGCGCGTTTGTGTAGCCTGTCCTACCTTTCTCCTTGGCCATCTCCTGCAGGCAAAAGTAGATCACTCTAGCACCAAGACTGAAGCCGACCAGCGTCACGGGCCGTTTGCCCTAGGAGGACGGGAGAAAGACAGAGACTTATGAGGCAAGTTGTCTTGTCTTTCATTCAGAATCTAGAGCTGGAATTTAATTTAATTTTTTTAAATTTTATTGAATTTATATACCGCCCTTTCCCGAAGGACTCAGGGCGGTTTACAGGGTATAATTTTTAAAAGATTAATACAAAAATTAAGACCATTTTAAAAAAGATTAAACTAAGTCCCTGCAACATGTAAAACCCCAGAGGGACCTTGGAGGTCTTCTAGTCCAGCTCCCTGCTCAAGCAGGACATACCATCCCGGACAAGCGGCTGTCCAGTCTTTTCTCAAAAAAGCTTCCAGTGACGGAGCACCCATAACCTCTGAAGGCAAGCTGTCCCGTGTGGATATGCCTTCCAAGAAGCCCTGTCAAGCCAGGTCTCTCAAACTTGCCCACTTTTAAGATGGGGAGACTTCAAGAATTCCCCAGCCAGGAATTCCGGGAGTTGAAGTCTCCCCAACCCCCCCCAAAAAATAAAAAATAAAATCTTAAAACGGCCAAGGTTTACACCAGGGTTTGGGAGGGGGGGGGAAGAGGGAAACAAACTTTCTTCCGCCTACCTGCTGCCGGCTAAGAAGTATCTGGGCCAAGTGTTTTCCGACCTCGGCGGAGCGATGGAGACACACGCCCCAGGGGTTGTCTATCACACCGGCCACGGCCAGCAGCGAAGCAGGCCAGGTGAGGGCTGTCACGATCCCTGGAGAGGAGGCAGAGGAAACGGGGGTGGGTGGGTTAGCATCGGAAAAAAACATCTGGAGGACGAGGTGTTCAGGGGAGGAGAATTCAGATGTGGGCATCCATCCGTGAGTGCCGACGCTTCGTTCTCATTATTAGAGACTTTTCAGAATTGAACAATGCCAGGATGTTCTTTGAACTGTCTCCTTAGTCGGAACCATGACATCTGTGAAGTGTGGGGCTACAGCTGCCAACATGCCCAAAGGACTAAGCCTATTATGTGTGGGGGGAGAAGGGCCACTGTGCCCCCTCCTTTTATTATTTATTTATTTATTTATTTAATTAAATTTTTATACCGCCCTTCTCCCGAAGGACTCAGGGCGGTGAACAGGGCATATCTTAAAACTACAAAAATACAAAAGTTAAAAAAGAATTAAATTATTGCCCACAATAAAAACAATAAAAATATATATAAGTATTAAAACCCTAAGTAATTCCCCATCAGGCCAGGCCAGCTTGTTCAAATGAATGGGTCTTTAACCCGCGCCGGAAGGAGCGGAGATCCGGTGCCATCCGGAGCTCAACCGGTAGCTGATTCCACAAAGCCGGAGCGCCCACAGAGAAGGCCCTCCCCCTGGGGGCCACCAGCCGACATTCTCTGACTGGAGGCACCCTGAGGAGGCCCTCTCTGTGGGAACGCACGGGGCGGAGGGGAGTCGACGCCGGCAGCAGGTGGTCCCCGAGGTATTCAGGACCCATGCCATGTAAGGACTTAAAAACCATCACTAAGACCTTGAACCTCACCCGGAAGACAACTGGTAACCAATGCAGCTCGCGGAGCAAAGGTGTAACATGGGAGTACCGGGAAACTCCCAAGACAACTCTCGCGGCCGCATTCTGTACCAGTTGGAGCCTCCGAGTGGTCTTCAAGGGAAGCCCCATGTAGAGAGCATTGCAATAGTCAAGACGAGAGGTCACGAGTGTATGAGTGACCGTACACAGGGCATCCCGGTCTAGATAGGGCCGCAACTGCCGCACCAGGCGAACCTGTGAGAAAGCCCCCCTAGTCACGGCTACTATATGATCTTCTAAGGTAAGCCGTGCATCTAGGAGGACTCCCAAGTTGCGAGCCCTATCTACGGGGGGTAAAAGCTCACCCCCCATAGAAAGAGATGGAACATTTTGAATGTCCCGGGATGCCGGAATGTACAGCCACTCAGTCTTGTCAGGGTTGAGTTGAAGTCTGTTCCTCCCCATCCAGACCCGAACCGCCTCCAGGCAACGGGACATCACAGCGAGGGCATCACTGGGCTGGTTTGGGGTCGAAATGATAACGGAAATGTAAAGTAGAAGCAGGTTCATCCTCGGACAGGAGAAGGAAGAGTTGGTCCTTCCTTGGAGACAGCAATAGCAATGGTCCTTAGACTTATCTACCACTCCACAGTGCTTTACAGCCCTCTTGGTGGGGTTTACAGAGTTACCACTTGCCTCCCCCCCCCCAACAATCTGGGTCCCCACTGTACCGACCTCAGTAGGATCTGAGTCGACCTTGAACCAGCCAGGATCGAACTGCCGAACTGCAGGCACAAGTAGCCTGCAGTACTGCCTTCTAACCACTGGGCCAGCACAACTCGGGGATGCCAAGAAAACCCACCTAGGTCAGAGGCCACCAACATTTCTCAATTGGAGGACCGGAGGGGAAAGAAAGGGGAAGCATTTTAAATGTGCGCGTGCGCCCACGGGGCCGCGAGCACGTGTGTGACGCAAATGGGGCAGGGTTAGCGCTTGCGTGATACTCACTAGCCCTGCCCCATTCTTGCGCGGCACAGTGCCCTGTTTCTGTACCCTGTGGCAGGGTCCCATTTTTGGTCCCCACGGTGCGGTGATGTCCCATTTTCGTACGCCGCAGCACGGTGGCATCCCATTTTTGCACCCCGCGGCACTGCTGCAGGTGGGGTGTCTGTGCACACTGGCCAGCTTTTCCCACGGCCCAGTGGCCAGCAGCCCGCAGCCCACCACCGGGCCGCAGTCCACAGGCTGGGGACCCCTGACCTAGATAGGCTGGTGAAGTCACAGAAGATAGAATAACCGGATTGGAAGGGACCTTGGAGGTCTTCTAGTCCAACCCCCTGCTCGAGCAGGGAGATCCTAGACCGTTTCAGACAAATGCCCCCAAGTTGGGCTCAGCTGGAAAGAACCATGTTGTTTTTTTCCACCCTAAAGTAAGGCCGTGTGGAGATTGAATTGCTACGATGCCTGCTAGCCTCTATCGCTAATCAGCTTGCCATGGAAAAAGGGGGGAGGGCTAGAGAGGGAAGGGAGGATACGGAACGCCACGATGCCATTCATGGACCACGAGAGCCTGCTTCACGCCAAGGTCCTTGCTGCGGGTGCTCGATGGAGAAGGGAACGGTTCCCGTCACAAAAAGGAATTATTATCGGACAACGTGAATACTTGGGGGTGGATGGGGGACAGGCGGGGCTTGGACATCTATTCTTTAACTCTGCAAGCTTTGCACGGGAACCCCAGAGCCGGTTTTGCTTCTTCGGTTCTGAAACGCTGGAGCCGATAAAAGTTTTGGAGACTGCTTGGAGGCCGCGTGGCCTGGAGGGAATCCTTCGGTTGCCTCTGCTCGTCGGGACTTTTGACGGGCCGCTCAGCCCCTCACTCACCTGCCAAGACCGTGTACTTGAGGGCCTCCTGGGCCACCAGGTTAACCAGCCCGTTCCACAAGGCGTCCAGGGCGCTGCCCAGCTCCAGTAGGTACTTGGATTCCCAGGCTAAGCAGTATTGCTCCTTGGACTGCAAGAGGCTGCTCCAGGGTGCTGTGAAACTGCCTGTCGAGGGAGGAAGGACGGAGACAACGGGGTGAGGGCAGGCTGCAAAGGAGGCCTCTCGCGGCCGAGGCTCAGGGGTCGTTCCTGAGGGCAGAGGGGCAGAGCCTTGAGGGAGCCAGCCTGAGTCCTCAAAGATGTGGCAGGCCAAAGGAGCATTCTTAACATAATAGCAAAAGCCCTTAGACTTATATACCACTGCAGAGAGCCCTCTCTTGAGCTGTTTACACAGCCAGCCCCTTGCCCCGCAACAATCGGGGTCCTCGTTTTACCGACCTCGGAAGGACGACGGAAGGTCGACCCAACTTTGAGCAGGTCAAGATCGAACTCCTGGCTGTGGGCAGAGTTAGCCTGCACTGCTGCATTCTAACCCTTGCGCTACCGTGGCTCTTAATGCAACGTCCGATCAGCTACAGCAATAGCAATAGCCCTTAGACTTATATGCCGCTTCACGGGGCTTTGCAGCCCTCTTTAAGCGGTTTACAGAGTCAGTCCGTTGCCCCCCCAGCAATCTGGGTCCTCATTCTGCTGACTTTGGAAGGATGGAAGACTGAGTACAACCTTGAGCTGGTCAGGATCGAACTCCTGGCTGTGGGCAGAGTCAGCCTGAAATACTGCATTCTAACCACGAAGGAAGGAAGGAAGGAAGGAAGGAAGGAAGGAAGGAAGGAAGGAAGGAAGGAAGGAAGGAAGGAAGGAAGGAAGGAAGGAAGGAAAGAAAGAAGGAAAGAAGGAAGGAATAGCACTTAAAGACTTATATACCGCTTCACAGGGCTTTACAGCCCCGTCTAAGCGGTTTACAGAGTCCACCCGTTGCCCCCCAACAATCTGGGTCCTCATTCTGCCGACCTTGAAAGGACGGAAGGCAGCGTCAGCCTTGAGCCGGTCGGGATCGAACTGCCAAACTGCAGGCAGCGGGCAGTCAGCAGAATCAGCCTGCAGTCCTGCACTCTAACCACTGCGCCACCACGGCTCCTTGACTGACGCAGCCGTCAAAAGGAGCAGAAGCAGAAAGACAGGGAGGGGGGCGGTTGGGGGGGAGGAGAGCTGAGGAAATCTCCGAGGGAGGGAACGAATTCTTGCCACGGGGAGAAATAGAATCCAGCACGGGGACTCCTCCGCTTAACGACCACAACTGAGGCCAAAATGTCTGTGGCTAAGCGAGACATTTGTTCGGTGGACTCTGCCCCGTTTTCCGGCCCTCCTGGCCGCAGCTGTTAAGTGAATCCCCGCAGCGGCTAAATCAGTAACGACGATTGTTCAACGAATCTGGTTTCCCCACTGACTTTGCTTGTCAGAAGGTCGCAAAAGGGGATCACCGATATGATGGTTCCAGCACTCTATCCCTTGCTACAGTGGTCTAACCGTCACAGATATGACGGTTCCCAGGTGCCGAGTGTCTGAATCCGTGGGGATGCTGCAACGGCCCATGTAAAAACTGGGCGTAATTCACTTTTTTCCAGCACTGCTGTAACTTCAAACGGTCACTAAACAGACTGTTGTGAGTCGAGGACGACCTGAACCTCTGGAGGAGCCACATGTTCACTACAGCAGAGGTCCCCAACCTTTTGGGCATCACCAGGGACCGGTTCCGTGGAGAGAGGTTTTTTCGCGGTCTGGAGGGTGTGTGGTTTTGTGTGCTGCCTGCATCTCACGGATGGGGGCTTGGCTTGTTTGTGCAGACAGGTTGCTGGCGTGCCGCGGCCCCGTACCGGCCCATGGCCCGGGGGGGTTGGGGACCCCTGGACTACAGGTTTTAAATCTCTCTACTGGGATAAGACTCCAATTAAGGAGGAGGAGGAGGAGGAGAATCCCCAGCTAACCCCAGGTGAACCCTGGGGCAAATGACAGCTGTCCATCTCCTGCCCTGTCTTTGACACGATTCCCTCTCCAAGGCCATTCGCATCCTCCTCCCAGGAGAGAATTCTCTGCACGTCAGGAGGCATTGACCTCAAAACAGGGGAACCAAAGGGTGCGAAAGTTAAAAGTCAGCATGCTTGCGGAAACAAACACAAAGGTGAGTCGTTTTATGGCCGAGTGGGTTATAGAGCAGCGGGTGAGGTCAAGCGAGGAAAACAACACACAGCAACACAGGGAAAGTCAAATTTGCTACCCAGGGCCAGGCTGCCGTTTGGGGAGCGAGGAGCTTGTCAGGTCTGCCGTCTTCCGGTTCGCGCCTCGCTGGCATCCTGCTGTCAAAGGCTAAGGGGGGGTGGGAGCACGGGAGGGGGATAAACAAATGGGCAACAAACCCGTGGCAGTTTAGGTAGTCCTCGCTGTAGAACAATTCGCTTAGTGACTGTTCAAAGGTACCACGCCGCTGGGAAAAGTGACTTACGGCGGTTTTTCGCGCTTGCGACCGCTGCAGCGTCCCAGTGGTTGGGCGATTTACATTTGGATGCTTGACAACCGACTCACGTTGACGACGGTTGCAGTGTCCCCGGGTCACAACGGGGGGAAGAAACGTCGTAAACCAGGGCAAAGCTCACTTCACAAAATTTCTTCCTTAGCGACATAAATTTTGGGCTCAACCGTAAGTTGAGGACTACCTGCGTGTGATGGGAAATTGGGGGGGGGAGGGGGGAAACGACAGCTTGACGAAGAACAAAGAAGCTCGGAATCCATTCGTGCCGGCACTTACGGCCCTGCACCCTGAGAAGGGATGTGGATCACCCCAAATCTCCCAGCGAATCTAGACGAATCTTCATTGGCTGAAGACAGACTGGGCATGGGGAAGAGGGGAAGACTTTTGTATCCTTTTAGCGTGGGAAACTTAGTTCTAGCCTGGCTTTCCTGCAGCTAGCAATGTCTAGTAAAAGAACCAAACTTAGTTCTAGCCTGACTTTATCTGTAGTAAAAGGACAAACATAGTTCTAGCCTTTTACGTCTCTAGTAAAAAAAAAACCAACAAGTTCTAGCTTGACTTTCCTGCAGCCAGCAATCTCTAGTAAAAGAACCAGACTTAGTTCTAGCCTGACTTTACATCTCTAGTAAAAGAACCAGACTTAATTTCAGCCTGACTTTACATCTCTAGTAAAAGAATCAGACTTAGTTCTAGCCTGACTTTACATCTCTAGTAAAAGAATCAGACTTAGTTCTAGCCTGACTTTACATCTCTAGTAAAAGAACCAGACTTAGTTCTAGCTTGACTTTACATCTCTAGTAAAAGAACCAGACTTAGTTCTAGCCTGACTTTACATCTCTATTAAAAGAACCAGACTTAGTTCTAGCCTGAGTTTGCATCTCTAGTAAAAGAACCAGACTTAGTTCTAGCTTGACTTTACATCTCTAGTAAAAGAACCAGACTTAGTTCTAGCCTGACTTTACATCTCTAGTAAAAGAACCAGACTTAGTTCTAGCCTGACTTTACATCTCTAGTAAAAGAACCAGACTTAGTTCTAGCCTGACTTTACATCTCTAGTAAAAGAACCAAACTGGTCTGACAGAGCTAAGAATATTCAGAACTGCAGAAATATTTAGAAAGTTGGAAAACTTTTCTCAACGAAAAGCAGCCCCACATTCACCAACGGCGATCGGGACAATGAGATTTAAAAAATAAAAATAAAAATTAACGTTTTGATACCCACCGTAATTTGGCCTGCAGACTCTTACCGTATTTCCCAGCAGAAAGCCAGCCGGTGATGGCAATGGTGATATGAAGCTGCTTCGCTTCGGTTAAGGGAAGGAATTCGAATTCTTCGATGGCCCCTACACGCTTTTTCATCTTGTACCCTTAACGGAGCAAGCGTGAACACAAATATACAGTTAATATAGTGGGGGTTTTTTTGACTCTTCAAAATACAGGCCGTGGTTCGCCACAGCCTTCTCCAAACCAGGACCTTGAGACCACACCCTGCCTGTAATGATGTTAAAAACACACCCACACACACACAAAAAACATCTTTACGGTGGACCAGAAGCCACTGTGGAATTTTTCTGCGTGAAATACAACCAACAGACTGTTAACAGAAGATTTTGAAGTTTAATTTAGCTCTTGCTTTTACCTGTTAACTATGTTCTCTTCTAGCAGATAGATGATGTCAAGCTAAGTGGGCTACTGGTATACGTGAGTTGGTATAAATAGTGTTCTAAAAGGTAAAGGTTCCCCCGCACACGCGTGCTAGTCGTTTCCGACTCTAGGGGCCGGTGCTCATCTCCGTTTCAAAGCCGAAGAGCCGGCGCTTGTCCGAGGACGTCTCCGTGGTCATGTGGCCGGCATGACTAGGCGCCAAAGGCGCACAGAAACGCTGTTACCTTCCCACCGGAGCGGTCCCTATTTTTCTACTTGCATTTTTTTTACGTGCTTTCGAACTGCTAGGTTGGCAGAAGCTGGGACGCGTAACAGGCGCTCGCTCTGCTACGCGGCACTCGGGATTCGACCCGCAAAACTGCCGACCTTCTGATCGACAAGCTCAGCGTCCCAACCCACTGAGCCACCGCGTCCCTTTTAAATAGTGTTCTAGAAATGTAAAAATTGTGGGCCTGGTTTGCAAGGGGGGGGGAATAGTTGTTCATTCTGAAGTATATTCTGAAGCAACGGATGGAAACTAATCAAGGAGAGAAGCAACCTGGAACTTAGGAGAAACTTCTTGTCTTTTAGAACAATTAACCAGTGGAACAACTTGCCACCAGAAGTTGTAAGTGCTCCAACACTGGAAGTTTTTAAGAAGAGACTGGACAGCCATTTGTCCGAAATGGTATAGGGTTTCCTGCCTGAGCAGGGGGGGGGTGTTGGACTAGATGACCTCCAAGGTCACTTCCAACTTTACTATTATGATTAGGATTTATTAATATTCAACTGGGGGGGGGACAATTTATGTATATTGACTGTTTTGTTTTGTTTTTCATTTTATGCTCTTTTTTGGGTAGCCTTGCTTTCATTTTGTATTTTTTGCGGGGAATAAAAAATAAATAAATTCACATACGCGCAACAGAATATCTGCATCACTACGACAGCAAGAAAGTGGACTGGAAGTGGACTTTTGATAGCCCAGCTCTTGTCCAAGATCGCAAACGTTGTTTAGCTAAAATCAAGAGACTGAGGCTGGATCGTTAGTTTTCTGCCCCGTTGAACAAAACGGGCTTGAAAACCAAATTCCAGGCTGAAACCAGCATGGTGTGTGCGTGTGTGTCACCCATGCTGAGAAAAGAAAAGCTGGCCTTTACCAGCCATCTGTCTCCTAGCATGGCCTGATCCTGGTTTAGCAAACCAGAACCAGAGCAATATCAGTGGGGATCTTGGCTAAAAAGATGGTTTTCAATCTTTATCAGACACCGGAGGGATCGGAGAATTTCTCCCCCAAGCTGCCAATCATGGTTTACCTCAGCGGTTTACCTCAGCGGTTTACCTCAGCGGTTCCCAACCTGGTGTAGGGTTCCCTGCCTGAGCAGGGGGTTGGACTAGATGACCTCCAAGGTCCCTTCCAACTCTTGTTATTTTTGTTATGGGTGACTTCTGCCCAGTTAACACCAGGGCTGTTTTCCTCCTCGTCCTGAGAGCCTTACCGACCAGTCCGGCCCCAGCAGCGCCAAAGAGCGAACCGAGAATGGCCATCCCGGCTACCGACCCCAAGGCCGTGGCTCCAGCGGTTCCGATGATGGCCGCTGCTCCCATTCCCACCAAGGGGGCAGCCAGACCCCCGGTCAGGCCTAAAGAGAAAACAACAGGATTTGCTGATTCAGCGAAGCATATTGATCAGGAAAGATGTTTGGCAAAAAAAAACACACAAAAAAAAGGCTAAAGTGAGAATTAAGAAATTAGATCAGGGGCCTTCAAAATTGGCCCTTTGATGACTTGCAGACTTCAACTCCCAGAATTCCTCAGCCAGGCACGCGTGCCTGGCTGAGGAATTCTGGGAGTTGAAGTTCGCAAGTCATCAAAGGGCCAACTTTGAAGGCCCCTGAATTAGATGAGGGGATTTACCAGAGGGAATATTTAAAAATTAAACATCTGTTTCAATACGGTTAAAGAAACAGAAAGGTTTTGGATATAAATGGAGATTACTTTAAGAGGGATGAGCCCCTCAAGTAACATAGAATTTTTTTTTTCTTTCTTTTTCCCTTTGTGTTTTGTTTTTTGACACGAGAAATATGGGATGGTTTATATAAAAGAAATGTTTTCTGGGGTTTTTTTTCGTTTTTTTTTAAGATATGAGAAATGTAAAAGTGTTGGGATGGATAGATTATATTCAGAACAAATATGGGACTAAAAAGTTCCATTTAGCTTAGGAGTAGATTTTAGTGGGATATTGTTATTGGCACTTTGTATGTAGTTATGTTAAAGGGGAGTTAAAGCACATTATGAATTTGGTTAATTGTATATTATGCATAATTTTTATTTAGAATATGATTATTGTAACTATAATCCTGTATTTAGCTCTGGGAAGTGGGGGGGAAGTGGGCGGGTTTGGGGTGGGGGGGGATTTGGGGATATATTGTAAAATTTTGTTTTTGTAAAACTCTTTAATAAAAAAAAAGTGTTGGGATGGCTTAAATACTTAAGTGTGACTAATTTGGAGAAAATCTTAGCCAGTAAGAGTGCTTTGCCTATTGTGGGGAAAACAAATTGAAATAAGAATTCTGTAAACAGGATCTATGACGGGGCAATCGAGATGACCAATTAGAAAAAAAGCTTTATATTTATGTGGTTATTATTTGCACGCGGTCCCTTTTTGTGACCTTCGGACAAGCAACGTCAGCGGGGGACGCCAGATTCACTCAACCACCTGGTTACTAACTTGACCCCCGCAGGGGTTCACTTAACGACGGTGGCAAGGAAGGTCGTAAAATGAGGCAAGGCTTACTTAACGACTGCCTTGCCTGAGCAACAGAAATTTGGGGCTCCCTTGTGACCTGGCCAAGGCTCACCAGCCTAATTGCTGGGGAACGATGAGGCCGGGGTCCGCCATTTGGGGGTGGGGGGTGGGAAGGAGTGACCGAAGACCCCGCTTACCAATGACCGTCCCTCCTCCTACAGTCGCCAAGCCAATCAGCAGGTAGCGCTTCAGCCTCTTTCTTCTCTCCTTCTTCTTCCGCTTGCCTTCGTCCATTCTTTTGGGGGGAGGGGGGGAAAGATGGTGACAGGGAAGAAGAAAGAATAACGACTTTCTCTCCTAATAGCCAACAGACCCGTATCGTAAGGTCCCCGCCCTCAGCTCTTCTCCCCAGGAAAGCAAAACTCTCCAAACAGCCCGTCTTTCCAAAGGACCTTTCTTTACTGACGGAAAGTGATTGCAGGGAAGCAAGGCGGCATCCGAAGTTTCCGCAGCAAAGCATTAAGCTCAAAACCCCATTTCCCTAGCCCCGTCCCAACGGCCCAGTTCATCGGGAGCCGATCCGCTGGTGCAAAGGTGAGGTGGGCACTTCGAGCCGAAAAAAAGGTGACAACTGGAGGACGGCGGGGGGGGCTTCTCTGCCCCCCCGTCCTTGCTCGCCGGCAGGAGTTAACCCAGATGGCCCCCGTGGGCTTTCCCACTGCTCCCCATTTCCCACGCAGATACATCAAAG
Organism: Vipera berus; assembly: GCF_964194415.1. NCBI lineage: Eukaryota > Metazoa > Chordata > Lepidosauria > Squamata > Viperidae > Vipera > Vipera berus. Next base: position 6,620,831 of record NC_138220.1, read on the forward strand.
CCGTCGAAGAGAAAGCAGATACAATTCAGGAACATCTTCAATCTACATTCTCCCCCCACCCCCTCGGTACCGAATGGCGGCATTCCCAGAGGGACCAAACGCCTTCCCTCTGCTTTGTATAGCTCAGCGGCAAATACAAACGCGTTTTTCAAGCTGACAGCTATCTGAAGGTAAAAGATAAAGGTTCCCCCGCACATGCGTGCTAGTCGTTTCCAACTCTAGGGGCCGGTGTTCATCTCCATTTCAAAGCCGAAGAGCCAGAGTTTGTCCGAGGACGTCTCCGTGGTCATGTGGCCGGCATGACTAGATGCCAAAGGCGCACGGAATGCTGTTACCTTCCCACCGTAGTGGTCCCTATTTTTCTACTTGCATTTTTTACGTGCTTTCGAACTAGGTTGGCAGAAGCTGGGACGAGTAACAGGCGCTCACTCTGTTACGCGGCACTCGGGATTTGACCCGCCCAACTGCTGACCTTCTGATTGACAAGCTCAGTGTCCTAACCCACTGAGCCACCACGTCCCTATCTGAAGATACAACTGCCCAAACATCTTAGGGAAATAATTCACGCGAGCGAGATTTGAACAACTCGACACAACAGTCAAATGTGGGAGATTCCACTCTGTGCCCTATAATGGACGTCTCTGCATCTGGGGAGCCACAAAGGTGGAGGAGCTGGCTCGTGTCCTATTTGACTGTTGCCCATATAAGAGGGTGACAGACAGGTACCTTGGCCTATACAAATGACCCGTTGGGACCCCCATATCAAAAAAATTTACCTTACGTGCGGCCGGAAGTTGAAAATTACATTTAACACAGCACAGTACCTGAGCGAAATGGTTCGGCCGAGATCGGCATAGGTGAGACTTATTGGGGAAGATTGTAGAGGGGGATAGAAAAAAATCATTTTATCCTGTTTTATCTATCTACCTCTTACATTGCCGTGTCTGATTCCAATTTCATTTTAAAAATGTATTTTGTCCCAATTTAATTTTTAAATTGTATTTTATTTCTATTTTATTCTAAACTGTTTTAACCAATTCCATTTTAAATTGTATTTTATTTCTATGTTATCCTAAACTGTGTTTTAACCAATTCCGTTCTAAATTGTTTTTACTGCATTTTTAGCATAACACATGCATTTGGAATTCCGCACCTTGATATGGCCCGTGGGCTAATCCATCAAGTAATTAATTAATATAGCTCAGCCAGACCCAAAAGGGGTTTGTCTTTCGGTTCACAAAATGGACCCATCAGAAATGGACGTCTGATACACGAAAGCAACTTACCTGTTGGATACCACCTATTTCCTAAGCGGCTTGTAGGACAAAAACAGCAAATATGAAAGTTAGAGAAAGTCAGGCAGTTCACGAGGCATGCATTGCAGGACAACGGGTTACCGTGGATTTCGTTCACACCCAGCGTTATTTAAAAAAAGGTAAAGGTTCCCCCGCACACGCGTGCTAGTCGTTTCCGACTCTAGGGGCCGGTGCTCATCTCCGTTTCAAAGCCGAAGAGCCAGCGCTTGTCCGAGGACGTCTCCGTGGTCATGTGGCCGGCGTGACTAGACGCCAAAGGCGCATGGAACGCTGTTACCTTCCCACCGGAGCGGTCCCTATTTTTCTACTTGCATTTTTTGTGTGCTTTCGAACTGCTAGGTTGGCAGAAGCTGGGACGAGTAACAGGCGCTCACTCTGCTACGCGGCACTCGGGATTCGAGCTGCCAAACTGCCGACCTTCTGATCGACAAGCTCAGTGTCCTAACCCACTGAGCCACCGCGTCCCCTAATGTTATTTAGGTAAGCACTAATTTCAATACGATAAAAGCTGGAAAGGCTCAAAGGAGATTAAATGCTTACAAAAGCCAGGGATAATTCCCCATTATTATTTTTTTGGAAAAATCCTGCCAGCAAAATTAGTCTTTTTCCCCCCCTCCGGGGTTGCAGACAGCTTTTAAATAAAATGGAGGAAGGAGGGATTAAAATATGGAGCTTTTAAAATTGTTTTCTTGCAAAAAGGGAGGGCCAGGTTGAAGATGATTTTGACTGCACTTGCTTATGTACCTTAGCTCTTGGTGAAAAAATATATTTTCAACCGGGAACAGCTATGTTTCTTTTTAGTTCTCTTGGGAAGAACAAGCCGGAGAAAGGAAAGAAAAGGGAACACAGGGCAAAATGCCACCTTTTGCCCTTGAGATCCGAGTTCCGGTTTTAACTTTTTTGAAAAACAGCAGCGCTTTTATCTGCTCTGATTAAAATACAGCCCTATCTGCAAAAGCCAAATATTTAAAACACATGCATTTCATTTTTTTCTCTCCCCCAATTGGTGGCTGCGCCTGGTGAAACATCGCAAAGGTCTGGGAGAAACATACTCCGATTCCGCCTCTTTTTCCTCCTTCAGACATTCAAGGAGATAGTCCTCTGCGTCTTCCAGTTCTGCCAACGGGATCCTCAGCAAACAGGCCATGTGGGAGAGAAGCACCCGCATGCGAGCATCGTAGGAGCCTAGAGGAGCAGGGCAGGAAGAGGGAACACGTCAGAACTGCCATCTTCGGCTTGATGGTTCACTGGCACTCTGCCATCGGTCTTTGGAGAGGGGCGAAGGAAACGGGCAACTGGCAGGGAAGGGGTAGAGGGGGTCAAAAGGCAGGAGGGCAGGACAGGCTTAATGGAAACCTGAGGTGCGAGGACCAGCTTGTTCCAGTCTTCAAGGACACGGAGCCTGAGAAAGGAGTGCGAATTGCACCAAACACCCAAGTGGTTCCCAAAACACCTATGCGGCACGTTGTTGGTCAGGTCAGGAGGAAGCGGAAAACTTTGCGTGGGAACTTTAGTTCTAGTTTGCTTTTGCTGACACCACTAATCCTGGGGTCCCCAACCCCTGGTCCGTGGAGTGGTAACCAGGCCGCGGCATGCCAGCAACCGGTCCGCACAAACAAGCAAAGCCCCATCCGCGGGATGCAGGCAGCACACAAAACCAGGCCCCCTCCGGTCCGCGGGAAAAAAACCCTCTCTCCACGGAACCGGTCCCTGGTGGTGCCCAAAAGGTTGGGGAGCTCTGCACTAATCCTTAGTAAAAAGAATCTATCACAAATGGAGTCGAGGGTCATTCTTCCCTGGAAATCTAGCTGGGGCAAGCCTGACGGAGCATTTAAGCAGGTAGTCCACCCCGACGTGTGTTCCCATCCTTGAACGGAGGAAGGAGAAAACTCGCAAAAATCTCTCCCCTGGTCCTTAGGGCGAGATGTTCCGCTTTGTCTCCCCTAAGAGCTAATAATAAAAAAAAATAACCGAAGGGAGAAAGGAAAAAAAAAGCAGCAAAACAAAAACAAAAAAACAGGCTGTGAAAATCACTTACCATCCTTGAGAGAAAATGAAACCAGGTCCTAAAACGAGAGAGAGAAAAACGCGGGAGAAAAGGATGAGGATTTTAAAAAAGAAAAGAAACAAGAGGCATTCCCCCACAAGTCTGACGTTTGGGTCAACTGGCAAGAAAGCAGCTCTTGAAAAGGAGAAGGAGAAACGGTTAAAGGCTTCTGCACGGCCCCTCCGTTCTCAGAGGTGCTACGTTTCTGGGGGAGCAAAAGGAAGCGAGAGAAGGGCGCTGCCTTCTACGGTTGCTTTCGAAGAGTGTCGCGCGAGGGTTCGATTCAGAAAGGGCCAACGCCAGAAGGTGACCGACTCACCAGCATCATGGCACCGGGCCGATCCTTCAGAAGCGTCTCGCTCAGAAGGATCCGAGCGAAGGTCTCTGTGCCTTCACCCCCTAGGCCTCCAGCAAAGGCCAGCATGGATGGCATCACGGCATCCGGCAACTCCAGCCAGCTGACCAGCTTCTCCACCACTCCCGTCCTGTAGGCACTATGGAAAGAGGCCCGAGAGAAACCAGTCCCGGCGTGGCGTATGGCACACACAGCCCCGTTCACGCTCACGTGTGGTGCACGCTCTTCGGTCTGGAAAGGGCGGCGTTGCTTCGGGGAACCAAAAAAAAACCAAACCCCTATTCCAGACGGTCCTGGACTTACCACAGTTCATTCAGTGACTGTTCGGTTTTACGACGGCGCTGGAAAAAAAGGGACTTGGGACCCTTTCTCAACACTCATGACGGTGGCCGCATCTCCACGGCCACCTCGTCAAAACCCAGACATTCGGCAACTGACTCGTATTTGCAGACAGCGGTGGGGTCCGTGTGTCACTTCTGCAGCCTTCGGATACACCCAGTCAGTGGGGGGGGGCCAAACTCACCCAACAACTGTGTTGCTAACTTAAGAACTTCACAACTGTTCACTTCACAAGTGTGGCGAGAAAAGTCGTAAAACCTCACCTCACAACTGCTTAGCCTAGTGACAGAAACGTTGGGACTCCGTTGCAGTTGTGAGCCGAGAATTACCCGCGCAGGTATACAAATTGTGAGCCAGCCAATCCACCCGTCCTCATCCTGCACATATCAAACCTTCCCTGCGGGCGTGAAAGGAGCCCGGCTTGCAAACAAGGACATCCTAACATTGTTTAGCCTTAACCGCCCGCCAATCGCCTTCCTCTTCTGCAAAGCGCTAAGCCAACCCTGGCCTTTTCCATTTTTTTGCACAGGCATAAATCTCTCTTTTTTCTATCCGAACCAGGCTGTCAGAATCCATTTATATTTCATTTCTAACTATCTCCTCTGTGCAAAAACCAAATCTCACCTTCCCCTGGATTCTGCCATTCCCAAGGGGGAGAGGATTGTTATCTTTCCTTTCCCACGATGGACTTGCCACCTGGAGATTGGCTGATCCGGAAGTGGCTGAATGAACCGTTGGGGTGGGGTTTGCTTTGGGGACCCTTTCAAATTATCGATCTGTAAGGGAATCCCTCAGATCCTATTTCTTAGTGAAAGATCCTGCTTGGAAAACCCTGTCTCCAAGAGTTCTACTTTCTTAAGAGGTGGGGTTGAGGTGGCTTCTGACGCAAGCTCTCTGTCAGAATCCATTTATATCCCCATCCATAAATGTATGTCTAAAATATTACGCCCCTCCCTGGATTCTGCCATTTTCCCTGAGGGGAGAAGAGAAGGTGTTTATTCAGCCTGCCTGTAGGCTGTCTTCAAAGACCAGGGGAAAACCTTTTGAACTGAGGACAACAAAGGGAGGGAAGGGAGAAGGAGATCTGGTTCGTATCTCCATTTGAATCTGAAAAGGAAGGAGGCAATAGTCCTAAAGGCACGGAAAGATCCCTCTTTCCCACAAAAGGGTTTGACACCTAAGTTAAATTAATGTGGGTCTGACCAAATGGGTTTGAGGGGAGGGGGTTGAACCGGGAACTCTTTATAAAGTATCAAAGCGTAACACAATGCCAGATCCTGTCTTGTATTTCCACAACCGATCATGTCCTAGTAAAAACTCCTTTTGGACAAGACCTGGCTCCAAGAGTTCTTTATTTTCCTAAGATGTGGATTGGGGTGGGTCCTGACACTCTCTTTCCTTTTTGCCTCCGACAAAGAAAAAATATATATCAATAATCAATAATCCCAGGAGAGGCCAAACTAATTTTCTCAAGAGCTGGCAGAAAAAACCCGGCAACCAGGCCACTCACCTCTCCTCCTGATCAGGAAACAGTGAGGCCAAGGAAACGGCACAGAGAGCTGCGTAGGCGTATTTCCCCGGCTCACCCAACCGGGCGCCTGGGCCTGTCCGTGGCCCCGGCTCATCGTCTTCCTTCTGCGGCTGGCTTCTCCAGGGCCTCCAGCCTGGATCAGCAGACATGGCCACCTGTTCCTGCCATAGGACACAAAAGCAGCCCAATCAGAACGCAAGAAGAATCTCTGCAATCCTCTCTCAGCATCCTTTACTTGGCAGGTGGGTCAGCAAGCGGGATGTAAAAGCGACGGTAAACCTCCCTCCTTCCTAGGAATAGACTGCTTCTTCCGAGGGAGGCTCCAGAACTCAGCTGCAGCCACGCAGCTCGGATTCCAACTTCCTAAAGATGACCAGGGGGCTGGAGGCTAAAACATATATGAGGAATGGTTGCTGGAATTGGGTCGGTCTAGTTTAATGTTCAAAATCTTGAAAGACGATGCAGTAAAAGTGCTACATTCAATTTGCCAGCAAATTTGGAAAACTCAACAGTGGCCACAGGATTGGAAAAGGTCAGTTTACATTCCAATTCCAAAGAAAGGCAGTGCCAAAGAATGTTCAAACTATCGCACCATTGCTCTCATTTCACATGCTAATAAAGTTGTGCTTAAAATCCTACAAGCTAGACTCCAGCAGTATGTGGAATGAGAACTACCAGAAGTACAGGCAGGATTTCGAAGCTAACAACAACAACAACAACGTTTAATGAAGAGAAGGACCGGGGTGACATGATAGCAACTCTTCCAATATCTCAGGGGCTGGCCCAAAGAAGAGGGAGTCAAGCTGTTCTCCAAAGCCCCTGAAGGCAGGGCAAGAAGCAACGGATGGAAACTAGTCAAGGAGAGAAGCAACCTAGAACTAAGGAGAAACTTCCTGACAGTTAGAACAACTAACCAGTGGAACAGCTTGCTGTGAACGCTCCAACACTGGAAGTTTTTAAGAAGAGACTGGACAGCCATTTGTCTGGAATGGTATAGGGTTTCCTGCCTGGGTTAGACTAGATGACCTCCAAGGTCCCTTCCAACTTCATTATTATTATTAAGTCGATGGACTTCTGAAAAAACTATACAGAAGAGGCAAAGCGAAGAGACCGCTACCAACATTGCCCTCTTTGCAGCTGCAGAAATCTCAAGGTAGACTGCCCCTGTGCCCGAAGGCTCCATTGCCTTCCCAAAGGCAGTCCCCAGGCATCGCTTGATTTTGTTTCAGTTTGCTGAGGGAATGAACCCATTTCCCACTTTTTCTCAAGAGAGCGTGCCCAAATGGGGCGAACGGGTTGTTAAAAACAAACAAGGACCGTTAAAACGAAGCAGGTTTAGTGAGTTTTTCATTGAGACGGTTCACCCTTTGGGGTGAATGCAGCCAAACAACCCAGCTTGTTCCAGCTTGTTCCAAATACAGGTAAGCAACAGGAGATGCTCACGAAGGTCTCCCAGGCGCAACTGCTCAGGAAAAGAGCACCCCCAGCCCAGCCTACTCTACCTTCCCCTCTTAACCAGGAGGAAGGGGACAAGGGGAGCAGCCAATGGAATTGCTCCCCTTTGCACACTTGACAATTCATCGTTTGTCCTCTCTGGCTTTCCAGATCAGAGGCGTTGCTAACCAGCTGGAGGCAGATAATAGCCCTCGAAGCAGCCATTAACAGACGGAATAATAAAACAGTAAAATTCCAAGTTACTGGATGAGAGAATGAACTTTCGTGGCCTCAATTCCTCCCTGGGATGGCTGAGCTTCCAGGACCAGGATCTGCTTCGCTTCTACTTTACCCCACCTTCCACCTGCCTTTTCTTTCGCATGACCTCAATCCAGGAAGTCAGAAACGTTTCCGATAGGGATACCATTCCGTGTCCTCAGAGCATAAAAGCTCCGGAGCATAAAAGCTCCTTTAACAGATCCAATGACACCGCAGGGGAAATTCCTGATCATGAGAAGGCAGTTTTTTGGTTGTATTTTTTTTTTTTGCTTTTCATCAGCAGTCTTTGATTGTTTTGAAGGGGATGCATGAGAAGCAAACTTACATACCAGGGAAATTTCTGACCTCAAAGCACGCGGTTTCCCCTTTTATTTCCAGCAAGCATGTGCGTTCAAATGAACTCGTGACATTCTCACAGATGACTTTTCCAACTTGCTTATGCTTTCAGACCTGGTTGCCTGGAGGTCATTTTTGTGTATTTGGCCAATTGCAAGCCGGTCAGACTGGCCAATTGCAAGCCGGTCTCCGCTCCTCCTGGCTTTGAAGAACCACGCATTTCTTTCTGTTCCTGGGAATGCCGATGTATTGATTTATAAAATTTGTTTTATTTATACATTTTATTTTCATAGAGAACATTTATTTGGCCGCCCACCTTACCATATAGGGTAACTCTGGGCGGCTGACCGTTACATCTTAATTCAAACATAAATGTTTGAATTTCCTTAATGTAATTTTAATTTTGGTGATGTTTGAGTTCATAGCAAGGTTTGCCGGCTTTAGATTATTTTTATACCGTATTTCTGTAACAGCCACTTGTGTTATCCACTTCCTGGTTCTGTACACGACGACACAAAGGAACTTCTTACCTAACTCATAAAAACCCAGCATCTTTCCCCCCCTCTCCATTTCAGTCTTGGAAGTCTTATACAATCTTGGGACCAGAAACCATTTCTGCCAGTCATGTTTCTGAACCTGACTGATCTTGAGGACTAGTAACTCTATTAGCATGGCTATGTCCTGAACTATAGCTAGGACAGGATCCTTACCAGCAGTCTTTGCAAATCGGGATATGGTAACTTAATATTTGCAGCGGATTGTGCCCAAACCCATTTCCCCATCAAGGTCTTTTTTGATTTAGGACTTTAAACCAGGGGTCTTCAAACTCGGCCCTTTTATGACTCATGGACTTCAACTCCCAGAATTCCTCAGCCAGGCATGCTGGCTGAGGAATTCTGGGAGTTGAAGTCCATGAGTCATAAAAGGGCCGAGTTTGAAGACTCCTGCTTTAAACCTTGCTCAGAATATCCACTTGATAAAACTTCCAGATATCCGTAAGTGGTTTCCCCCCCTCTTTTCCCCCATTATTTGGATATTTGTGATTATTGTTCATTCCGATCTGGGTGATTTTAATTACAGGCAGTCCTCGGCTTACAAGAGTTCATTTACTGACCATTTGAAGCTACGACGGCACTAAAAAAGTGACTTAGGACCATTTTTCACACTTACGACCTTTGCAGCGTCCCCACGAAATTCAGACCCTTGGCCACCGACTCCTATTTACGACGGTCGCAGCATCCCGGGCTCACGCGATTCCCCCCTTTTGCGATTGACTTAACCACCGGGTGCGAACGACTGAAGAACTTCGGTGATTCCCTTAGCAAAGGCGGCGAGAACGGTCGTCAGGTGGGGCAAAACTCGCTCCACCAATTTCACCAATCGGCAACGTCAATTTGGGGCTCCCCTCTGGTCGTAAACTGAGGACCCTCTGCATTCAATATTGATTCATTTTAAGCGATTGATTGGGGTGGGCTGGGAGGGGATGTATCGTTTAGGACCACCACCCCCACCCCCCAAACTCACTCGGGGAGCCAAAGATTTTCTGCAGAGACGTCGGTGCCATGGGGTGCAGGTCATGCAGCCCCCCACCCAATATCTGTGACCCCTTTACTGGTGCAATCTATGGGAAGTGTCCCCCAGGCCAGTGGAGACCCCAAATGGGGTTACCCTAGAATTAAAGGGGGTTCCCCACCCATTAAGCCCCAGCCCAAGGGATTGGGGGGGTCTCTGAACAGCTTAAAATTCTGCTTAAAATTCTACAAGCTAGACTCCAGCAGTATGTGGATCGAGAACTACCAGAAGTACAGGCAGGATTTCGAAGAGGCAGAGGAACTAGAGATCAAATTGCTAACATACGCTGGATCATGGAGAAAGCTAGAGAGTTCCAGAAAAACATCTACTTCTGCTTCATTGACTATGCTAAAGCCTTTGATTGTGTGGATCATAACAAACTCTGGCAAGTCCTTAAAGAGATGGGCATACCAGACCATCTTATTTGTCTCTTGAGAAATCTATATGCGGGCCAAGAAGCAACAGTGAGAACTGGACACGGAACCACTGATTGGTTCAAAATTGGGAAAGGAGTCCGGCAAGGCTGTATACTGTCGCCTTGCCTATTTAACTTATATGCAGAGCACATCATGAGAAAGGCAGGGCTAGATGAATCAAAAGTTGGAATTAAGATTGCCGGAAGAAACATCAACAACCTAAGATATGCAGATGATACCACTCTAATGGCAGAAAGTGAAGAAGAACTAAAGAGCCTCTTGTTGCGGGTGAAGAAGGAGAGTGCAAAAGTTGGGTTGAAACTAAACATTAAGAAAACCAAGATCATGGCATCCGGCCCTCTCAATTGCTGGCAAATAGATGGGGAAGAAATGGAGGTAGTGACAGATTTTATTTTCCTGGGCTCCAAGATCACTGCAGATGGGGACTGTAGCCAAGAAATTAAAAGACGCTTGCTCCTTGGGAGGAAAGCCATGGCAAATCTAGACGGCACACTAAAAAGCAGAGACATCACCCTGTCAACAAAAGTGCGTATAGTCAAGGCTATGGTCTTCCCAGTTGCAATGTATGGCAGTGAAAGCTGGACCATAAGAAAGGCTGAGCGCCAAAGAATTGAAGCCTTTGAACTATGGTGCTGGAGAAGACTCCTGCGAGTCCCTTGGACTGCAAGGCGATCAAACCGGTCAGTCCTAGAGGAGATCCACCCTGACTGCTCTTTAGAAGGCCAGATCCTGAAGGGGACGACAGAGGTGGCTGGATGGAGTCCCTGAAGCAGGAGGCGTGAGCTTAGATGGACTCCAGAAGATGGCAGAGGACAGGAAGGCATGGAGGAACATTGTCCATAGGGTCGCGATGGGTCGGACACGACTTCGCAACTAACAACAACAACAACAACTGAGCAGCTTCAAGGGAGGGGGGCTGGAAGCTGGTCTCCCCCAGGCTAGAGACCTCTTTGGGACCCCAAAGTGGGGAGGGGGATTGAAACCCCCCCCTTCTAAAACGGGGTGAGGGGGCTTCTCCTGCTCCCCTTGTAATACATTTGTTTCCCTCCTAAGCTATTTCTACCCTCTGGGCTATTTTCACTATATAATCAGGGAAGGACCCCCCCCCTCCCCACCCTCGAAGGCCCCAAAGCCCCCTCCCCTTTTCTTCCATTTATAAAGAAATCCACGCCCACCCTCCCTCCCGAGACCCACCTAGCCCGTCCTGAAGGCGGAGAAAGGCCGCCTAGGGCCGGGGAGCCTCCCCCGCCTCCCCGTCGCCTCAAGCGGGCTGGCCGCTCACTCCAGTCCGAGGCTTCGAAAGGCCGCCTAGGCCCCACCCAACGCCGGCGCCTCGGCGAGCGAGCGATTCCCGGACGGGACTTACGTACAGGTGAGGCCTAAGGCGCGCCGGAAAGCCGGAGGGCTACGCAAGTGTCGCAGCGACTCCCGACAGGAAGAGGGAAGTGGCTTTTGAAAACACAAATAACGTGCGCTTTTGGTTTTTTTTTTTTTAAATCGGTGGAGGGAAGGAAAAAGAGAGGATTTGAAAATGCAAGGACCTTAAATCCTAATTGCAGCGGCAGTACTCGGGCGAGGGCTGCTCCTGATGCATTTAGATGCTCTCCTTTTGCAGTAAACCTCTGCAGAGATTTAAGTTTTGGCTAAGCAGCTGACCGGAGAAAAAACAAGAGATTTGCTGTTTGGCAACTTGAAAATTTTCATGTCCAAGGACATTAATAGCTGACTAGCAATCAGGCTGCGTTTAAAAGGCACGCTGGCTAACTTTTGTGGATTTGCATCTTGATAAAAATAATTGCAATTCAATGCCAATGAACGTTTTTCTATCACAAAGGTGGGAAAACCTCAGCTGAACTGAAGTAAATGCAGTTTAATGCTGAATAGAATAGAATTAGAATAGAATAGAATAGAATAGACAAATTATAAGAATAGAATAGAATAGAATAGAATAGAATAGAATAGAATAGAATAGAATAGAATAGAATAGAATAGACAGATTCGGAAGGGACCTTGGAGGTCATCTAGTCCAACCCCCTGCCCAGGCAGGAAACCCTATATGCAAATGGCTGTCCAGTCTCTTCTTAAAAACTTCCAGTGTTGGAGCATTGACCACGTCTGGAGGCAGGTTGTTCCACTGGTTAATTGTTCACACTGTCAGGAAGTTTCTCCTTAGTTCCAGGTTGCTTCACTCCTTGACTAGTTTCCATCCGTTTCTTCTTGTCCTGCCTTCAGGTGCTTTGGAGAAGAGCTTGACTCCCTCTTCTTTGGGGCCGCCCCTGAGATACTGGAACACTGCTAATGTAATGCAAATGCAAATTTTCTAACCTTTAGCTGCGCAAACAGAATAAAGCAAAAAACCATCGAGGCAAAATTATCTTTATCTGAATCTTCACAGCATAAACATAAAGCATTTCAACAATACTGGATGCTTCAACAGCCTCACTTCGGGGCTGCTTCATTGCGCTTCTTCCCACTTACTAAAGTGATTCTCGGCTTCTGAAAACAATGGAAACCTCCTCCCCACAAACTACACATAAGAACAAACCCATCTGTATCCCCCATCAAATGTTTCCAGAAGAAATTTAAGTCAACTTGTGTGGAAGCCGCTCTGGACATAGATTTAAATTCCCAGTTTACCAACAACGTGTGTACTATTTTTTTTTTTAAATCATTTTAAGCACCATAATTGTGTGTTTAACAATGGATTTATAGAGCTTTCTGTTGTTAATGTTTATGCTTGTGCAGCCCTTGAAGAAAACTTCCAAAAACGGCTAAATGAAAACCAAGACTATCCTTAACTCCCCCCCAACAAACTAAAGTCACATTTTTATCCCCTTAAAGGACCACTTTTAAGGAAGACATGGGGACACAGTTGTTCTAGTTGTTTAGCCAGCTCTTTGGAGATAAGACTGCATCCCACGGTGGCGTTTCCATCCAGATGTTACTCATACTATTTTTTATTTTATTTTTATTTTAATTCCATTTATATCCCGCCCTTCTCCGAAGACTCAGGGCGGCTTAATCATTGACTTTATCTTTTTTTTTTTAAAGCCAGAAGCCACCGTTGGTTTATCATGGAGGAACAAAATCGGGTGAGCATTTATTCAGGCACCCTCCAAAATAAAACCCCATTATTCAAGGAAGCATTTGCTATTGTGTTTGCTATTTTCAGACCAACGTGACGTGAAGCCAGATGCTACAAACAGCTATGCATCTCGGCCAAGATGTCCAGGTGTGAATGCCACATCTGAACCCATTCAACCCCCCCCCCCCGCCCCTGACATCCCTTCAGCCACCCCTTTGGTCTTGTGCGCTCAAGCACCGGTGCCCACGAAACTCGTGGCCCGTCCTAGCAGAAGTCAGTCAGGCCATTTGATTGACCTTCTTTGTCCAGAAGGGCAGCGAAAAACTTGGGTTGGTCCAACTGGGATCCCAGCAAAGCACGGCGCAGATGAGGCCGCCTAAGACGACCATGAAGCAGAGGAACCAGGTCAGCGGTCCAGCGTTGGTGAACGGGAGGATGAAGGCAATCAGCACCAAAACAAGCAGAAGCAGCAGGATGAGTCTCTTGACGGCAGCCTGGTTGATCTCGCCGGAATCCCGAGATTGCATTTCAGGGGCAGGATGCTGCTGGCTGTGCCACACTCTGGCGGCGCCCGGGGTGCCAGCCGTCTCTGCCTCTGGATCTGCGCTCCCCAGCTGCCCCATGATGTGCTGGAGGTTGCTGAGGCTGCAGATGAGACCCCCAAATACCACTGTGGCCTTTCGGCAGAGGGGACAGCTGACGATCCAGGTGTGATCTTCTTGCCGCAAGAGCATCTTCAGGCACGTGGCGCAGAAGGCATGCTGGCACGCCAGGACTTTGGGCAGCCGGGCAAGGCTGAATTGGTGGAAACAGACGAGGCAGGTCATGTCACCGACGGAGACTCTGGATGGGCAGTGCCGGAGAGGCGCCGGGGGTGACACCGTCACAGCCACAGGACTCAAAGATGCTGAAGTCTCCATTTCTGGATTTCTGGGTTCTGGATCCAGAGTTTTATTGTAGGGTTTTTCCTCTTGAATGGAGCAGCAGCCCTCCATTTTGGGACCATCATCCGTTCCGGGCGTCTGTCCAGAAATCTGAGATTGGTCGCTCGCTTTACTGGCTTCATTCACAAGTTGCAAATGATCCATGGAAATTTTTTTTCCCCAGAATTCGGCAGAGGGAGAAAAACGCAGCAATAGGGATGAACCGCCTGCCTTCAACTACATCTGTGGATTTGACAACTCCTTTTATAAAAGTGCTTTGTCCCAGCAACAGAGTAATTGCGTTGTTTAACTCTCCCGGCAAGTCCCGCCCCGTCAGCAAAGGAAAAAAAGAAAAAAGAAAGAAAGAAACTTGCTCACGTTGGGTGGGTGGATGTGTTTGTCTTCTTTAAAACCAAATGGAGATTAAATTTAATCAGTAACCACAGGATTTTTATTTTTTTTCCACCGTGCCCGATAAGGTAACATTGCTAGGCAATTCTGAAGCAAACATTTCTTTACAATCTCAAAGGGCTGCTTCAGATTTGAGCCAACAGCTAGCCATTTTAGGGGCAGGCAGAAAAATTGCAGCCCGGGTGTTCCAAAATATATATATATATATATTTAGGGCCGACCCAGAAGCCGAGGATAAAGGCAAAGGAAGAGTTAAGAATTAAGAATAAACTGGAGTGTTTCAACTCCAGGAAGCTTTATTGCTGCCCAGCTCTCTTGCCTTACAGAATAAATACAACATTCCCGTTTGGGGGAGGGTGTTTCTGTGTCTGTAATGGCCTGCCCTGCCCTGTGGCAGACGGCAAAGGAGCATGGGTTTTGCAGTCTAGCCCCCTTGGAGGAAGGCGTGCGGTGGGAAACGGACACGGTGTGGTTAAGTCCGCTCCGCTGCATCCGAAGTCCCCCTTACTCCCCATCTTTGTCGTCTATGACGGGGAGGCTGTCGTAGGAGGGGAAATCCAGATGGGGAGGAAGAGGGATCTTGACTTCGTGGGGTCTGGGCGAAGACAGGCTCTGAAAGCGAGAGAGGAAACCGGATCCAACCACGCTGCCCGGGCAGTCTTCTGACCTGCAAACGCTGCATTCCTGCAAGGAGCAAGGTTTTTCCTGCCAAAACTCCGAGGTCCTCAGGTCGAGCGACACGTTGACACCCCAGACGGCAAAATGTCGTATGCGGGCCTGCTTGTGAAGTTGGCACATGCACACCCAGGGCTGCCAGTCGTTCCAGTGGACGACGTTGGGGTCCCCTGCAAGCAGCAAGAGAAAACATGGCGGAAACGAGGAGTTTAGCAAACCGCCGGTCACCGCAGTGAGGAACGGGGAACTTGGTTCAGAAAACAAAAGGGCAAGCTTTTAAGCTTGTAAGCCGCCCTGAGTCTTCGGAGAAGGGCGGGATATAAATGGAATTAAAATAAATAAAATAAATAAAAATATCCAGGGGTCACGCTGAGCCAGAAAGATGGGGGGGGGGGAGAGGCTTGCCCCCCCTCCTTCAACCACCTGATCTACCTTAAAGGGCTGTTGTGAAAGTAAACTGGGTGAAGCTTACACTGTATATGAACGGGGAGTGGGGAGTGGAAGGGCTGCTTAAGCAGCGTTCACCATAAACAGGATATGCGTTTCAAATAAATGCCATTATGTATTTAAAGCAAAGGTCTTTGAGAACACTAGGCATTCGAAGAATGAGCCTTGGGCACATGAAGGGGAGGCTAAATTTAATTTTCTACCTGGATGGGCGTGCCGCTTGTTTTCATTGCAAGCTGTTTTGAGGCTCCTGAATCTTGATGAGCCATCAAAGCATGGATTAATTCAAGGAGAATTAATGAAGCCCTTGCAAATGCAGCCCCATCAAGGAAATTAAAAGAGTTCCCCTCCGTGTGGCTTTGAAAAAGTGGGCAGGTCTGCTGCTCCCTCCACTTCAGGGGCAGTCTACCTGCAGCCCCTACAGGTGGGAGCTAAAGGTGAACTGAATAGACGTACATTTTTTCCCCTCTTTCACCTTTCTTCGCATGAAGAACGGTGGCAGAAACTTGAGTATGTCTAATGTAATTAAAGGGACGCGGTGGCTCAGTGGGTTAGGACGCTGAGCTTGTCGATCAGAAGGTCGGCAGTTTGGCAGGTCGAATCCCGAGTGCCGCGTAACAGAGTGAGCGCCTGTTACTCGTCCCAGCTTCTGCCAACCTAGCAGTTCGAACGCACGTCAAAATGCAAGTAGAAAAACAGGGACCACTCCGGTGGGAAGGTAACAGCGTTCCGTGCGCCTTTGGCGTCTAGTCATGCCGGCCACGTGACCAGGGAGACGTCCTCGGACAAGCGCCGGCTCTTCGGCTTTGAAACGGAGATGAGCACCGGCCCCTAGAGTCGGAAACGACTAGCACGCATGTGCGGGGGAACCTTTACCTTTACCTAATGTAATTAAGAGAAGGGCCAGGGGTGACTTGATAGCAGTGTTCCAATATTTGAGGGGCTGCCACAAAGAGGAGGAGGTGGGGGGGTCCACCTGTTCTCCAAAGCCCCTGAAGGCAGGACAAGAAACAAAGGGTGAAGCTTATCAAGGAGAGAAGCAACCTGGAACTAAGGAGAAACTTCCTGACAGTCAAAAAAATTACATCAGTGGAACGAATTTGCCTCCTGATGTTGTGGGCGCTCCAACACTAGAGGGTTTTAAGGAGAGACTGGATTAGCCATTTGTCTGACATGGTACAGGGCAGTGACGGCGAACCTTTTAGAGACCGCGTGCCCAAACTGCAACCCAAAACCCACTTATATCTATCGTCGTGTGCCAGGTGGGCGTGGCCCATCGGGTGACCGTGGCTGCGGTGGTCACGGCAGACCGGGTGGGACTAAAAAGTTCAATCAATCAATTCCAACTTTGTGAGATCTTTTTTTTTCCCCGCGAGAAGTTCAAATGATTGATGGAACTTTTTTTTTTTTTTTGCACACGGCGGCGGAGGCCTAAAGCAAAAAGGTTTTATAAAACCCAGCTGAAGGCTTAGGACTGGGGCGAGGGCGCGCGTGCCCACAGAGAGGGCTCTGCGTGCCACCTGCGGCACGCGTGCCATAGGTTCAACACCGCGGGTATAGGGTCTCTTGCTTGAGCAGGTGGTTGGAGTAGAAGACCTCCAAGGTCCCTTCCAACTCTGTTATTCAATTTAATAATAATAATAATAATAATAATAATAATAATAATAATAATAATAATAATAATAATAATACATAATAATAATAATAATAATAATAATAATAATAATAATAATAATAATAATAATAAGAAGTTGGAAGGGACCTTGGAGGTCATCTAGTCCAACCCCCTGCTCAGGCAGGAAACCCTATACCATTTCAGGCAAATGGCTGTCCAGTTTCTTCTTAAAAACCTTCAGTGTTGGAGCATTCACAGCTTCTGGAGGCAGGTGGTTCCACTGGTTAATTGTTTTCACTGTCAGGAAGTTTCTCCTTAGTTCTAGGTTGCTTCTCTCCTTGACTAGTTTCCATCCGTTGCTTCTTGTCCTGCTCTCAGGTGATTTGGAGAATAGCTTGACTCCCTCTTCTTTGGGGCAGCCCCTGAGATATTGGAAGGCTGCTATCATGTCACCCCTCACCCTTCTCTTCATTAAACTACACATACCCAATTCCAGCAACCGTTCCTTATATGTTTTAGCCTCCAGTCCCCCAATCATCTTTGTTGCACATGGGAAATCAGCATTACAGCATTCTGGCAGGCAGACCCCGGGAACGAACAGAAACAAAAGCTTGTCTATAGAAAGGCTGTCAAAAGTTAGAAGCATCAGCACACTCTCTCTTCTGGAAAAGTGAGTTGCAAAACACTGCGGGGGGCGGGGTGGGGGGGGCACACCTGGACTTCCCAAAAGTAGAAATAATGATTAGAACGGAAGCTATAAACACAGTGATCCTTTACCAACAGCTGGTGCGAGGCTAGCACCTCTGACATATTGGAGAGGCCAGAAAAATGAGCTGAAAAAAATCAGCATCTTCATTTTCTCTCAGCCAAAGATGTCCGATTCTGGACCACAGTGGAAAGGATGCTGTGTACGCATCACCGTGGCAACAAGGATGGAGCCAATCAACAACTGCAAACAGCCGGAGCATCTTCGGAACACTCTGTCCAGGGTGATTATCAAAAGCGGTTTATCTGCACTTTGGTGCTTCAGAGGCGGGCGCCGACTCCACAAATCGGTTCTCTCTTGAGTCCAAAAAAAAAAAGGTTTTATTCCAACACATTAAATATCTGTTCTAGTTCTTTCCCCATTTTTTAAAAATACATTTTTATAATCTGGTTTTCTGCGTTGATATGCCTTCCTGGAGGATGCTTGCCGCTTCTCAAGACACAACCTTTAAAGTAATATTTATTTACTTTTTTTTTTTAAAAAAGAGGTATTTTTAAAAATATTTCAGTTTTAATTTTCTAAAAAAAGGGCACGCAGCACTTGTCAAACCTTCCCTTCCGTCGAACAGGTGTACAGTTTTTAATCCGTTGTCTTTCTCCCCCACAGAGGATATGTGTTTTCATAAGCCATATGGACTAAAAGACATTTAAAAAAATAAGTAAAAGGTATGTTTTTTTTTAAAAAAAAACCCCATATAAATGACTCACCCTGCTATTCCTGAGCTAAACAATTTACAAAGCCTACCGCTGACTGTGGGGCATTCCCACAAAACCTCAATTGTTCTGAGCAAAAAGAGGTGGCACCATCGGTAAAAATTGGACGTGGTTTTAATGGACAAGGGTTTTGTGGCGTGGCGGCTTTTGGTGAGCTTGCTTCCAAGGGGCGCTGCCGAGTTCGAATTCCACCACTCGAGAGCGGTCAAGCAGTTCGTCCGTCCTGGTCCTGCCTGCCACCCGAGAGACCGAATTCTGAAAAGCAGATTTAGAGATCCCGGTTAAAAAGGCACTAACGGTAATTTGGTTTGGAAAAAAAAACCCTTCCTACCAGCTGTTATTTCTATTTAACTGTGAAACGCCTTAATTAAAAAAATGAATTCTGTTCCATTTACCAAACCACAAAATGGGCCCAGGCGAAGGCTGAATTTAAGCTTTGTTTTGATGCCATAATAACACCTACTTTGCCTGCCACACACGGATCAGCAAGACCATCGCAATGGCAGTTTGGCCCGTGCTGGTAGTCCTCATCTTACGACGGTTTGTTTAGTGGCCATTGGAACTTACAACGCCACTGGAAAAAGGGACCTATGACCGTTATTCACACTTACGGCCGTTGCAGCATCCCAATGGTGATGTGATAAAAATTCAGACGTTTTGACAAGTGGCTCATATTTATGACAGCTGCAGCATCCTGGGGTCACGTGATCCCCTTTTGCAGCTTTCTGACAAGCTGGGTAAGCTAGATTCACTTAACAACTGGGCTACTACCTTAAATAATAATAATAATAATAATAATAATAATAATAATAATAATAATAATAATAATAATAATAATAATAAATAATAATAATAATAATAATAATATTTGGAAGGGACCTTGGAGGTCATCTAGTCCAACCCCCTGCTCAGGCAGGAAACCCTATACCATTTCAGACAAATGGCTGTCCAGTCTCTTCTTAAAAACTTCCAGTGTTGGAGCATTTGCCACTTCTGGAGGCAGGTGGTTCCACTGGTTAATTGTTCTCACTGTGAGGAAGTTTCTCGTTAGTTCCAGGTTGCTTCTCTCCTTGGTGAGTTTCTATTCGTTGCTTCTTGTCCTGCCTTCGGGCGCTCTGGAGAACAGCTTGACTCCCTCTTCTTTGGGGCAGCCCCTGAGATACTGGAAGGCTGCTATCATGTCCCCCCCTGGTCCTTCTCTTCATTAAAATAGACATACCCAATTCCAGCAACCGTCCTTGATATGTTTTAGCCTCCAGTCCCCTGATCATCTTGGTTGCCTTCTAGAATCTCCACCTTTTTTTTAACATCGGGGTGACCAGCTGCAGTGATTCGCTTAACAACCGGGGCAAGAAAGTGGCGCAAAATGCAGCCAGACCCACTTAAGAACTGTCTTGTTTAGCGACAGAACATGTGGGCTCCACTGTAGTCATGAGTTAAGGATTCCCTGTCAACAAAAGTGCGTATAGTCAAGGCTACGGTCTTCCCAGTTGCAATGTATGGCAGTGAAAGCTGGACCATAAGAAAGGCTGAGCGCCAAAG
>NC_138220.1:6645653-6663340 GCF_964194415.1 Vipera berus
CAAGGTTGCCTACCCCTGGCCTAACCTCAGATTGAAATGGAGCCACCAAAAGAGGGATAACCAGAGCAAAAACTCACCTAACAAAAGCTGGCTCCACCAGGGTTTCAGGAGGTTTTTCAGCTCGAGGAGTTTTGCAAACGGGGCAGGCCGAATCTGGATCCGTTGGCACCGTAAAAAGGCGTTTATTCAACCGATAGCAGAAGACACCTGCGGGGCATACCAGAAAAATTACGACAAAAATTACGTAAAATTACGATTTTACGTAGCTGTAGGCTTTAACTGGTGCCAAGTTTCTAGCCCTCATGGCTGCAAAGTGAGGCTAAGTAACGAGTGGCTTGAAACCTCAATGGGGTGCGGGGCCCTTCCCCATGCTTCCAGATCAGTGTGTGTGTGTGTGTGTCTCCAAACTTGGCCAGTTTTAAAACTTCTGGACTTCATCTCCCAGAATTCTTCTACGCTGGCTGAAGAATTCTGGGAGTTGAAGTCCACAAGTCTTAAAGTGGCCAGGTTTGGAGATCCCCTGGTCCTAGATCCTGCCAGGGCCGTTATTCCCAGGCACACAATTCCTGCTGAATTTCCACCCCTCAAAATGTGCTGGCTACAGAAAATATCGGAAGCGTACATTGGTGGGAGGCTGCCTCTGTTTCCATCTCCCGATCCAGGGCCGAAGAATTCACGTCCTTCAGCCTGTAAAGAAGGAGAAACCCAGAATTACAGCCTGAGAAAGGAATTGGGCACTGGCGTTCCACTAACCAAGGCAGGGGAGCGTTGTGTATTACAGTGGGTTGGGCTAGATGACCTCTAAATATCTCTTCCCACTCTTTGGTTTGGAGGCCGAGTTAGCCCTAAACCCCTGCCGGATCCTGATGAAGGAAAGAAGCAACCTGGAACTAAGGGGAAACTTCCTAACAGGGAGGACAATTAACCAGCGGAACATCTTGCCACCAGACGTTGTGGGTGCTCACAACTCACAAACCTCACTTGAGCAGGGGGCTGGACTAGAAGACCTCGAAGGTCCCAGCTCTGTTCTGATTCCGATGCTGAAACAGGTTCATTGTCTGGAAACCCACAGCAAAGGCAGCCTTCAAATGACAAGCCAGAGTTTACCCCTTGCAAAGCTTAATTACTTGTGCGAATGGGCACTGGTTGAGGGTTAGCTATCTCATTTAAGCAGGTTGTGTGAACTTGTGCTTTCAAAATGGCACTTGGGGGTTTGAGCAGACCTAAAGGCAAGCCCCCATGTCTACCCCTTTTTTCAACAACACCCCCCCCTTTCCCTCCCTGTCCCCTCCCCCTCCCCCAGCTGGATCATACTCGAAGTCGTGGTCGCGGATGCAAGCCTCCTTGTTCACCTGGCGGAAGTTTTGCAGCTCAGCAAAATATTCCTCGGGTTTTTCCGACAGGGATGTATCCGTCTCCAGCAGCCCTAGAGAATGAGGGGAAAATCCGGTCCCAGAGAGCAGGCGAAACACCCCAGCGCAAAACGGGAAGATCAGAAGCTCATTTTCAAGCCCTCGGAATACACAGGTAAACTATTCCTGTACAGGGAGGATCTATCCCTCCTGTTCTTGGCAAATAATAGCAGATTTTGGCCACCACACCACAAAAAAGATGTTGAGAGTTTAGAAAAAAAATCAGAGAAGAACAACTAAGAGGATCCAAGGCCTGGACACTAAAACATACGAAGAACGGCTGCGGGATTTGGGTTTGGCTAGTCTAAAGAAAAGAAGAAATAGGGGAGACAGGATAGCAGCCTTCCAGTATCTGAGGGGCTGCCCCAAAGAAAAGGAGGGGGTCACGTTCTTCTCCAAAGCACCAGAGGGAAGGATGAGAAACAATGGTTGGAAACTAGTCAAGGAGAGAAGCAACCCAGAACTAAGGAGAAACTTCCTGACAGTGAGGACAATCAACCAGTGGAACAGCTTGCCACCAGAAATTGTGGGCGCTCCATCACTGGAAATTTTTCAGAAGAGACCAGACAGTCACTTGTCTGAGATGGTGTAGGTTCTCCTGCTTGAGCAGGGGCTGGACTAGAAGACCTCCGAGGTCCCTTCCAGCTTCTATTCTATTCTATTCTATTCTATTCTATTCTATTCTATTCTATTCTATTCTATTCTTCAATTCTAAGTTCTAAAATCTATTCTATTCTAAATTCTAAATTTTAAATTCTAAATTCTATTCTATTCTCTATTCTACTCTATTCTATTTTATTCTACATTCTATTCTATTCTCTATTCTATTCTTCATTCCATTATTCTATTCTATTCTATTCTATTCTATTCTATTCTATTCTATTCTATTCTATTCTATTCTATTCTATTCTATTCTATTCTATTCTATTCTATTCTATTCTATTATTTCTTTTTTGTTCCATTCCATTCCGTTCCGTTCTGTTCTGTTGTTCTGTTCTGTTCTATTCTATATTTTATTCTATTCTCTATTCTATTCTATTCCATTCTATTTTCTATTTTATTTTCTCTTCTCTTCTCTTCTCTCTTGAACACTCCAAGGAATAAAAATGCAGCAGTCTTTACTTTTAGAAAGAGAGCTACACCAACAGAAGCGAGGCTCTGAAGGGGGTTGCCTGGATTTGCTAACGCTCTCCACCCCAGCGTGCAGACACACTGCAACTGAGCATGGAGGCTCTGTTTAAAACATTTCAGGAAGCAGCCCACAACGTCTTCCCACCTGCAATCCAGTCGTAGCCCAGGAAAGGCTGCGCTGACATGCTGTCCTCTGGGATCAAATACTCCTCCGTGTCGGAGACAAAGGTCACATGCCCAGCTTCCTTCTGGAAAAGAGAAACGGTACCCCATTGATGCCCGGGACCCGGAAATGCCCAACATTGCCTGTCAAGTCTTGCCTGAAAATCGGCAGAGCTTCCCCTACTTCTAAAAGTCAGCTAAGCTTCAAAACCAGGCACTTATTACCATCTTTGGTGGATATGCTCCAAAGCCAAAAGATTCTGGTCAAGAACACAGACACGTTTAGAGAAAATGACTAAAAAAAACCCATATAGATTTTAAGCCAGAATTGTGTTTGTTAGGCCTAATGGTAGGAAATAATGAGAAAGAGTGTATATATATATATCTAATTTTACATGCGTTAACTGCGGCGAGAATTGTATTCGCCCGACATTGGAAGAACGGAAGATTTATCAACGGAGGAAGAGTTAAATTAAAAAAAAAATTAGATTGTGCAGAAAGGGACAGATTAGCCTTGAAAATGAAAGAGAAGAAAGATTCAGTTTATTTTAGAACGTGGGGTGGCTTTTATCAATGGCTAGAAAAATGAAGAAGAGAGAAAGGAATTTAACATGTATTAGTAAGTGTTGGAAGCCAGACAATGTGTTGCTGATAAAGTATTAAGCATTTGTGATTATAAAAAATAAAATAAAAATGTATATTAAAAAAAATAAAAATGAAAGTAAGCTAAGGTTCTAGTCCTGACTGCTCAAACCACTACTCTGCGCTCTGATGGTGCAGTGGTTAGAATGCAGCACTGCAGGCTACTTCTGCGGACTCCCGGCTGCCAGCGGTTTGGCAGTTCAAGTCTCCCCGGCTCAAGGTCGACTCGGCCTTCCATCCTTCCGAGGTCGGTAAAATGAGGACCCAGATTGTTGGGGGGGGGGGGTCAACAGCCTGACTCTGTAAACCACTTAGAGGGGGCTGTAAAGCCCCGTGAAGCGGTATATAAGTCTAAGTGCTATTGCTATTGTTACATAAGAGCTATGGTGGTGCAGTGATTAGAATGCAGCATTGCAGGCTGACTCTGCCCACAGCCAGGAGTTCGATCCTGACTGGTTGAAGGTCGACTCAGCCTTCCATCCTTCTGAGGTCGGTCAAATGAGGACCCAGATTGTTGGAGGGTGTGTGTGTGTGTGTGTGTGTGTGTGTGTGAACAGGCTGACCCTGTAAACCGCTTAGAGCAGTGTTTTTCAACCACTGTTCCGCGGCACACTAGTGTGCCGCGAGATGTTGCCTGGTGTGCCGTGGGAAAAATTGAAAAGTAATTATAAAATACTTTCTTTGTGTTTATTTGATTCCTATTCAAGAGAATTACTTTATATATACTCAATATAGGCACAGAGTTAAATTTTTTAACATTTTCTAATGGTGGAGTGCCTCGTGATTTTTTTCATGAAACAAGTGTGCCTTTGCCCAAAAAAGGTTGAAAAACACTGGCTTAGAGGGGGCTGTAAAGCACTGTGAAGCAGTATATAAGTCTAAGTAGTACTGCTATTGCTACTCGTCCTGTCTTAGGTCAGTATCACACACACACACAGACACAGACACAGACACACACCCGCCAGCTTTCCAGCTGTTTTGCAGGTGCCAGAGATCAAGTCTGCTCTCCAATCAGATTCAGCTTCTTTTGCTCGGGCTCTGCCCCTGCCAAGCCTTTCGGCACTCACCTTGTTCCTTGCCCTGCCGTGCTTGCTTCCCGGCGTGAGCAAAATGGACTTGGGGGTTTGCGGCATCCGAGCCGAGGTCCCCTGCCTCGTCGCCCCTTCTGCTGGGCTTTCGGCCGGCTCCTTTGGGGGGCCCGTTCCCTCCTTCGCCTCGGGGCAGGCAGCAGGGGGTGACTTTGGGGGGGGCTCCTCCTCCTCCTCGGCTGTTTCACCGCTTGCGTTGGCAGCCTCGCCAAAGGGCACGACCGCCGTGCAGGGGGAACAGGGCAGCCCCCAGCTAAGGGGGCACCCCTCTTTCCGCCTCCGGGCGCCCTGACAGTCCAGGCCCAGTTGGGGATTCCCATCCTCTGAAAGGTTCAGGGTGGCCTGCTCCACGTCTGGACGAAACCCCGGCTGGATCTGGGAAAGAAGACAGCGATTAAAACAGTTGTGTTGCCGCGAGGGTCACACGGCGAAATTAGCAAGACGCGGCAGGCCTCAGGGTGCACACAACCTGGGAACTCAGTCAAGGACAATAAAGGGGGTGAAATACGGCAGAAATCCCTGTTAGATAAGATGTATCAGTCTGGTCTGACGGGTTTAATTTTAATTGTGGTTTTAACTTATCTTCTACATTTGGGCAGTAGGGCTTAATTTATTCTCAATTTTCTGTATTTGTGCATTTTGACATTTATGTCACTGTTCACCGCCCTGAGTCCTTAGGGAGAAGGGCGGTATACAAATCAAATCAAATCAAATCAAATCAAATCAAATAAATAAATAAATAAATAAATAAATAAATAAATAAATAAATAAACTTTATTCTCTCTCTCTCTCTTTTTTTTTTTTACTGTGGGCACCCTGGCACATATTAAAAGGGTGCTCTCAAAAGTGTACACCGGGGGTCTTCAAACTCGGCCCTTTTATGACTCGCGGACTTCAACTCCCAGAATTCCTCAGCCAGCGTGCCTGGCTGAGGAATTCTGGGAGTTGCGGTCCACGACTCATAAAAGGGCCGAGTTTGAAGACACCCCCCCCCCCCCGTGTACACACACACACACACACACAACACCCACATAAACCATTTAGGGCAGGGGTGTGAAACTCAATTTCATGGAGGGCCGCATCAGCATTGCGGTTGCCCTCAAGGGACCGGGTGGGTATGGCTAGGGTGGGCGCGGCCTACTGGGTGGGCGTGGCTAGAGTGCGTATGGCCTACTGGGTGGGCATGGCCAACTCTACATCGTTCGCATCAAGGGTGCCTATGGGGGCCTGGGCAGGAGTGGGACAGATCTGGGGGTCTCTGGCAGAAGGAGGGTCTCTGGGCCAGGGCCGTGGGGGCCGTTCCCTCACTGTTTCCAGGATGGCTTTGCGGGCCGCGTGAAACCACTTTGCGGGCTGGATCCGGCCCCCGGGCCTTGCGTTTGACATGTCTGATTTAGGGCTAAATCTTTTAACTTGTCTGAAATTACACGAGCGCCCTCTTATCTGACCTTTTTTTTAAAAAAAAAAATCTCCCGTTTCTCTCTCTTTTTGTTTAACAACATCCAGCCTGAAGAAAAGTCTCATAAACGCTTTGCACCGCAAGGCAGGTCTGATCGTTGTGCTAGGATGGCACGTTTCGGGGACGCAAAAACATGTCCTCCAATCTACAGAATTTTCATTTGGCTGCACGAGCAAATCTCCTGTCTCGTTCAGGATCTGGATCAAAGCATCTCCAGATGTAAACATGGTGCCAGGAAAGATTATGTCCAAAAACAAACAAACAAATTAAAAAAAACAGCAAAAAACAGGAAAAAAACGTAGGAGTTGCATGGTCCAGGATGGCAAAATCATCCACTACTATTATCAAAAGACACTTAACTATGCTAGCTATATAGAACTTCTATATTCAGAAGCAGTCTATGTAATTTGATGTTTTTTTTTTAAAAAAGCCCTGTTTTATTCATTTTTAAAACGCTAGATATGGTGAGAACAGGCCAATACGAAGTTTAGTTATTTTTGTTTATTATGAAATTTATTCGCCACCTAGGTCATGTCCAATGAACTCCGGGCGGCTGGCAGCATAAAAACAACTTTAAAAAAACCCATTAAAACCATCAATCATAAGACAACAAAGAAGATAAAATAAAAGGGCGAGGGGGGACATGATAGCAGTCTTCCAGTATCTCAGGGGCTGCCCCAAAGAAGAGGGAGTCAAGCTGTTCTCCAAAACGCCTGAAGGCAGGACAAGAAGCAACGGATGGAAACTAATCCAGGACAGAATCAACCTACAACTAAGGAGAAACTTCCTGACAGTTGGATCAATTAACCCGTGGAACAACCTGCCTCCAGAAGCGGTGAAGGCTCCAACACTGGACGTTTTTAAGAAGAGACTGGACAGCCCTTTGTCTGAAATAGGGCTTCCTGCCTGAGCAGGGGGTTGGACTAGATGACCTCCAAGGTCCCTTCCATCATCATCATCACTATATTATGATTATTAGATGATGATGATGGAGACAGATAATGGGGTGTGGGTGGTTTGCGACGGACGGTGGGATTAAGTTTAATGAGTCAACCAGCTCCAGCTGAAGCTCCCCTATTGGGTCCCCAAGCCGTCTGGCAGAGGCAGAATTGGGGGTTCCAGAGGGACCCCCAACAGTGGCTTAAAAATACCTTACGTACATTCGCATCGAAACTGGACAACCCACCCCCCACTCCACCCCAGGCGTTTTAGATGCAGATGCGTCAACCTTGAACCGCAACCCACCTACCCTGTTCCTGGAAGCGAGCACCCGCTTGGCCCCGGAGGCCAGCCCGAAGGGATGGCGTTTCCTGAATTCTTCTTGACCGGCTTTCAGCCTTCGCAGGAGATCTTGGTTTACATGGCGAAGCTGCTGGAGGTCCATCTCGGCGCCTTTGGGGGGGGAGCTGGGGAGTCAAATATCTGGATATCATCCCAAATGGGGGTGGGGGGGCTTTCGGTCTGGAAAGCCTACCTGGCTGGCTCTAGAGAGGCGGCGAGGAGGAGGAGGAGGAACTCTGCACGCGCCCAGAGGTAGCCTGGATCATCCTCCCGCAGGCCAGACTATAAGGTCAGGCACGGTTTGGGTCTCAGATTTTAGGGACCCCCAAGTCCCATGCAAGAATTTGGGGGAGAAGGGGGGGGTTTAAAGTCCCGATTTGATCTCTTGGATTTGATCTCTTTCAACAGGCTTTCATTGGCTCTCCATCCCCAAGAGTAGGGGTCTTCAAACTTGGCCCTTTTATGATTTGTGGACTTCAACTCCCAGAATTCCTCAGCCAGCGTGCCTGGCTGAGGAATTCTGGGAGTTGAAGTCCACAAGTCATCAAAGGGCCAAGTTTGAAGACCCCTGCCCAAGAGGGTCCCCCACTTAAGCCCCCCCCCCAAAATTCAGCCTCTGAGCCCCCCCAGCACCCCATAGAGGGGAAAACGTCCCCTCCCCTTATTTCAATTCTCTTCTCAGCGGAAGCACTACAACTCCCATCGGCCCCGGCTCCTCAGCCCCCTCCTTTTGACTGCCCCCCCTCCTCAAAAAGAAAAGAGCGCTTGTTTTACGCACTTCATTCACTCCCGCGTCCGTTGCGTACTATGTAGCAAAGCCGAAGCTTCCGAGCGCCTCCTGATTGGCCACGCTCCGCCGCCGTCGTCACCCGGAAGTTAGGAGATTCTTTCTTTCTTTCTTTTTTGGGTCTCTTAAAGGGACCGCGCCCCTCGCTCGCGTTTTTTGGGGAGGGGAGGGGGAGAGGAGGAGGAGTTTTGTTTTTTGATTTTTTAAATTCAATTCAAGGCATGGTCCGGTTGGGTTTTTTATTCTCATTTTAATATATGTATTTATTGTTTTTAGTTGGGCATACGTTTAATTCTTTTTTAACTTTTGTTATTTTTGTATTTTTATATATCTGCCCTGTTCACCGCCCTGAGTCCTTCGGGAGAAGGGCGGTATATAAATAAAATTACTATTATTATTATTATTACAATAACCCCTATCATCCGCAGCCAGCGAGAGAATGAAGGTGGGGGGATGCACGTTAAATTGCTAAGCACATTGATTTTGTGCTTTAGATTGTTAAGCCGCCCTGAGTCTTTGGAGAAGGGCGGGATAAAAATGGGATTGATTGATTGATTGATTGAATAAATAAATGAATGAATAAATAAATAAATAAATAAATAAATAACTTGAATGAATTAAAACAAACAGTCGAAATATGGAGAACTCGCCTTCTCAGTAAGAAACTTAAAAACTACTGTTTTTTATTTTTTTAATTTAAAAAAAAAACAACGAATAAAATAAAACCTCCGGGTTCAGAAGCAGTGTGCCTTAAGAGTTTGAGGGAAAAAAAAAACGTTTTAACAAGGCTAGACAAGACTTCGGGTTTTGTAGTAGGCCGTGTGAGATTCCAGAAAAATAAAAACTCGCTTAAAGGAGGGGACCTTCGTTTTCGATGTCGTTATTTTCACAAAACTCGCAAAAGGATTGCGGAGATGAAATCTCAAAAAAACCAATCTTAAAGTCCGAGAGAGAGAGAGAGAGAGAGAGAGAGAGAGAGAGAGAGAGAGAGAGAGAGAGAGAGAGAGAGAGATGCAAATAAAGATCAAACGCTCTGAAATATTAACGACCGTCTGTACGTGCCTAGAGGCACTGTGGTGTCTCGCCAGCTCAGTTGTCACCATCCAACACGCAGCGATCCAGACGCAAAACTTTCAAAGAGGCAAAAAGAAATACTCGCACAACGCCAGAGGACCACGGGAAAAACATTTTTATCCAAGAAAGGGGAAAAAAACAGACAAAAGTTTCCATCCATTTGTTCCTTTTTTTTTAATTCCGTTTTGTGGTTATTAACAGCACTGATGCAGCCAGAAACAATTTGATCGGGTCAAAAATAGTTAACGGCATCATTATTCCCAAATCCTACAGCCCTAAAAATAAAACAGAAAACACCCACCGGGAGGATTTTGAAGACCTGGCTAGAAATCCAAATAACATCACCGAGCTAGCAGCATTTAAAACAAAAGCTAAAGTGCATTTCGGGGGGGACTCCTGTTAGCTAACCCTCAGCGTTTTAGGGGTCCGTGCCTGCGACCGAGCGGTGGCCGAACCCCAAATGATCCAAAATTCTCAAAAATTTGGCTGAGCTGGTTGGAAAGAGAATTGCACATGTCCCCCAGCTCGGAATGATGAGGAACGGAAGGAGAAATAGACCCCCCCACACACAGGCCCCAAATGGGAAGACGTTGATAAATCACACGGAGGCGGCATTTAGGTGCCACGGCTTGAAGGTGTGCGGACTTCAAGTCCCAGAATTCTCTAGCCAGTTGACTCAGGGATTCTGGGAGCTGAAGTCCGCACATCTTCCAAGGTGCCAAGGTAGAAAAGCGAGGTACTGATTGGAGGGTCTTTCGGTCCCAAAAAAGTGGAACGATCCCTCTGCAGAGACTGGGCTGGCACGACCTACCCCCCCCCTGTGCATGCCCCCCCCCCCACTCCCCAAACCGATGCCTCAATTGAGCCAGGAGGAAATTATATACCTGCCAACTGAGGCGTGTTTTGGAAACTGCATTTTGAAAGGGATGGGGCTGGATTGAAAGGGAGCAAGGTCTTCATTTCCCCCCCACCCACCCAAAAAAAATAATAATAATTAAAAGGTGTAAGAGACAATTGATTGCAGAAGTCACGAAAGGATCACAAAGAAAGGAGAGAAACAATCAAGTCATCAAAATCCATTGCAGCTGATCAATTCTATCGTCCCTCGCTTGAAGGAATCGCAAAAGGCAATCGTCCAATTTCTCCCCCTTTCCGAATCTTGCCCTTACATTTCATCCATCTAATGTCGTCGTGCGTCACTCTCGGCCCACCCGCACACACCTGCTAACAAATTCATCGCTCTTTGAAGTTAACTCGGTTAACTCCATAAGGACTAGCTCCTTTACAAGGGCTGTTTTATTTAGGGCAAAAGCCGCAGGAAGTGACAGGGTGATCATAAGATCGCCGAAATCTGAGGATCAGGACAGAAAAGCCGAAAGTTTAACCGACTTGCTAGGTTCACAAGTGGGTATAAAAGGGGGTGGGGGGTGGGATTACAAGGTTGAAGAAACTCAACCAAAGATTTTGTTTCTTGCTTTCCGAAATTCAGAAGCCGAGCTCAGCCAACCTCTGAATTTATCTGGGTTGCACCCAGTTCTGTCCTATAAATTATGATAAGATTCCCTTCGGGAGGGAATTCATTTGCGGCAAGCGGGCGTCGGCGGGGTTAATTTCATTCCATAATCACCCCCACCCCCCAAAAATGCAAATTAACTTCATTGATGGCTAAACTAAAACGAGTAAGGGGATCGGATTCAGCGGGGTTAATTTCATTCCATAACCACCCCCACCCCCCAAAAATGCAAATTAACTTCATTGATGGCTAAACTAAAACGAGTAAGGGGATCGGATTCAGGACTGGACACGCCAGCCCACCGTCGGGATGCCAACGTTCTTCCTACTAAGCTGATTTTTTTTTTTTTGCTGAGATAGCAAGGGCTGGCTACAAGGAAAAGCCCCCACGTGCGGAGAAACGACTTCAAAATAAGTGTGTGCACAGAAGGGGAGGGACGGGCGCCAAAGAAGAACGAGACTTTCCACTTTTCTCGCCCCCAAAAGATCCCAGCATCTGGAATGACTTTCCCAGTAATGTAACTGGGGGGAGGGAGGGAGGGAGGGAGGAACAGACGGCCTCCGCCTGGACTCCCGTTTCGGCTGCTTATCTGCTCTGCTGCAAATACTGATGTGTGAACATGTTCAGCTCACTGTCCAGCCACCCAGCTTTATTCCTGTAAAGGCAGAGAAGCAAAGAGAGAGGCCCACGTTAAAAAAAAAGAAAAACCAAGAAAGCAATTAAGTTATAGCCAGCCTGCTAGGTTAAATCCATAAAAGCCAGTGAGCTGTCCCCTGACACCACTGGATGACCTCGCCAGGGCTCGTTGCCTTGTGAGGAAGATTCTCAGGGATGACTCACACCCTGGATGGTATCTCTTTACTCTCCTACCATCCGGTAGGAGATATAGGAATATAGCCAGCCGTACCAACAGGCTGAAAAATAGCTTTTATCCGTGGGCTGTTAGGCTTTTAAATGGGATATAATCTCTGTGAACTTATGCAGAATTGACTTGGGAGGTGTGTGGTGTGTGGTGTAGTTGGTTCACATGGTGTGGTAGGATGGAGGGTTTGTTGTCACTGTGTGTTGGGGGGAGAGAGCACGGCGGGGAGGCTCAGCTAATCTCAATGTACACATGTTGTACTTTGACAATAAAGGTTTATTATTATTTTGCTTAAAATGAGCCTGCACGTTCCAAACTAAGTCATGACTAAAATTGAAAATGCCAATAACCTTTTTTCAAATAGAAAAAAAGCATTTGTATTTTTGATCGCTCTAGAAAGTTTTTTTTTAAAAAAAAAAAACTTTCCAAAACAGGCACATTCGTAACCAGGAACATAATTATCTGTCCATTTGATTAGGCTTGAAAATATGTACGAAGGAATGGCTCGTTTTAAGATTATTGCCCTTCTTGATTTATGGATTTTTTTTTAAAATGGGATTCTTTGGGCTTGAAAAAAAAATCATTTGAAGGGGATTCTCATTTGAGCCTTGGTGGAGCAGTGGGCGAATGCCTCCTTAAGTAGCACCAGCTGCCTGCAATTAGTGCAGGTTCGAGTCCCACCAGGCTCAAGGTTGACTCAGCCTTCCATCCTTCCCAGGTAGGTAAAAAATGAGGACCCAGATTGTTGGGGGCAATTAAGCTGACTTTGTAATAATGCCGCTTGGGGGTGGGGCGAAAGCCCTAATAAGCAGGCATATACATAGAATGAAGGCTATTGCTAAGCACATTGATTTTTTAAAATTATTATTATATTTATATACCGCCCTTCTCCCGAAGGACTCAGGGCGGTGAACAGGGCACATATAAATAGAAAATACAAAAATTAAAAAGGATTAAATAATAGCCCAGATAAAAACAATAACAATGTAAAAAACCCCATTAAAAAACCTAACATCCTAACATTTGTGCTTAGAGTGTAAGCCGCCCTGAGTCTTCGGAGAAGGGCGGGATATAAATGGGATTAAAATAAATAAATAAATAAAAAATTCTTTGGCGTGAAAAAATAATAATCTCAAACTAGGTTTGGCAAGAGGAAGTGGATGAAAGATGACGCAGAGGAAAAGACTCGACGTTCCCTCAACAACGAATGTCTTGCTATTTTTTTTTAAATACAGATGTAACAAAATGGAACGCGGGAATAAATTGATGAATGAATGAGAATGCCCTAATACAGGGGTTTTCAAACTTGGCTCTTTTATGACTTGTGGACTTCAACTCCCAGAATTCGTCAGCCAGCCCTGGCTGGCTGAGGAATTCTGGGAGTTGAAGTCCACAAGTCATAAAAGGGCCAGGTTTGAAGACCCTTGCCCTAATATATAAAAACGACAACAAAAAAGAGGAATATCTTTTTCTATTCTTGGCCAGATCGTCAAAAATCTGTTGGAAAGTAGTGGACCTTATTTTACAGGCAGAGTTTAAAAATCTGAAATCCAGTTTTTGTTTTTTTTTAGCAAGTGCAAGACGATGCATCAATTTTACGTAAGGCAGACGCCCGCCACCCCACTCCAAAGCAGCGGAGAAACATCAAAATGGGAAGGGCCTTACCTAAGCAACTTGGCTCTACTCTGTAAAGTATCCAAAATCTCAATCTTTTGATTCAGGCCTGCAATTTCTTTCTCCAAATCTTCTCTCGTCACGTCCACTTGCTGGCAAAGCTGAGCAAAAGTTCCAGAGAGTTCCCTTCGGCGAGATTTTTTGGGAAAGTGGGGAAAAAAAAAATAATCGTCAAAAAAAGATGAAAGGAGACAAGAGAGAATTCCTTCTCTCCCCAGCCTACAAATCTAATATGGCAGCTTTGTTTCCCCCCCCCACTTCACGCACAATGTAAAAAAATCCCGAAAAGGCTGCAATAATACCAGAAACAGTAAAATATCTTAAAAGTTGTCGTCCACACCGTGATTTCAAATTAGTTGGGATCTGGTCACCGGTTGCATGCTGGGTGAGCACAAGGGTTTAATTTAATTTAATGCCGCTTGGGGGTGTGTGTGAAAGCCCTAATAAGCAGGCATATACATAGAATGAAGGCTACTGCTAAGCTTGTAAGCCGCCCTGAGTCTTCGGAGAAGGGCGGGATATAAATAAAATTATTATTATTATTATTATTATTTATTATTACTGCTAAGCTTGTAAGCCGCCCTGAGTCTTCGGAGAAGGGCGGGATATAAATGGAATTAAAATAAAATAAAAAAAATAATAATTTTAAAGATGGGTATTTCAGTCCCTGGTCTGCCCCAACGTGGCTTGACTTTCCTATCGGGGGGCTGCTGTGTGTGTGTGTGTGTGTTTGTGTGTTTTGTGGCGCTCAAGTCATTCCCGCAATTTTGCTTCGCAAAAACCCCTGCACAGCCTAGCAGCCATTGTAGAAATTCGACCAAATATTCAGACAGTTACGCCGCTGATTTTGTCAGCTCACCAACGGGGGGGTGGGGTGGTGGTAAACGCTTGACCGTGGGGGGACACTGCGACCGTCATAAAGAGGAACCAGCGTACCCAAGCGCCCTGAATTTTGATGACGCCACCATGGGAAAGCGGAATCGGCCGTTGAGTGCAAAAATTGGTCACGAGTCATTTTCCTCGGTGCTGTTACAACTTCAAACGGTCACTAAACCTGAGCAGGGGGTTGGACTAGATGACCTCCAAGGTCCCTTCCAACTTTTATTTTTATTTTTATTATTATTATTACTGCAGAGGGCCCCAACCTTTTGGGCACCAGGGACCAGTTCCACGGAAAGAGTTTTTTCCAACGACTAGAGCAGACATGTCAAACTTGTGACATCGCGTGACGTATCGGAGCTTTTTCCCCATTGCCGGCAATGGGGTGGGTGCGGTTTCGGCGCGATGCGTCCAGCCCACAGGCCGGCAGTTTGACACCCCTGGACTAGAGGGTGTGTGGTTTTGTGTGCTGCCTGCATCTTGCGGATGGGGGTTTTGTTCGTTTGTGCGGACCAGTTGCTGGCATGCCGCAGCCCGGTACTGGCCCACGGACCAGGGGGGTGTGGGGTTGGGGACCCCTGCTCTACTGGGACCGAGGAGGAGGAAAATTCCTCAGGAGACAGAGCATCCCGTTGCCAGGCGTCCGAATTTTGATGCTGCAACTGTCGTAAGTGACAAATGGGTCGTAAGTCACTTTCCCCCCCCCCCCGCCGCCCCCAGGGCTGCTGCAACTTGGAACGGGCCACGAAACGAACGTCCGTTAGGTCGGGGACAGCCTGCGCTCTGCAGCCTGGCGCTCCGGCTGCAGTGGACCGCGGCGCAGGGAGGGCGTGGCGAGGCTCAACTCACTGCTGCACTTGGTGGCTGCAGTTGGAGCCGGTGTAGCTGACAATCAGCTGCAGCTTCTCTCCGGCGTAGTCCACGAACTGGCGCTTGAAGGACCTCTCCTTCGCCCTGGTGGTCCAGGTCAGGCGCTCGTAGACGTACAGGAGTCCGTAGAGGCCGAGGGAGAGGGCAATCAGCCTCCAGCCCACCGCCTTCCACACCTGGGGAGGCAAGAGAGAAAAAGGGGCCGCTTTGAATAGAGTCACGTCGTGGCTGCGGCTCGGCGCACGGCCAGGACAAGAAGCAAAGGGAGGTGGCGGGGGAGGGGAGGGGAGGGATTGGAAAGCAGGTATTGAGGGGGTAGGTGGGTCAAAGGAACGCCGGAGCCAGCGTTTCACTCTGGGAAAGCCCACCATCCCCTCGCCCAAACGAAACGGAAGATCGCGGATCGGAGGAAATCGCGGGAGGGCCAAGAGAAAAGGGGGCGTCGAATGACGCTGTTGGCACGCGAACCCATCCCTTGAATTGGCTGGGCTGCTTCCCCATCCGTTGCCAGCTCGGTGAACTTATCGGGAAGTGAAAATAAAATTCCCCTTGATTTGCTGAACGGTGGACAGAAGAGAGTAGCAAGGTCGGGAGGGACCTCGGAGGTCTTCTAGTCTGTCCAGTCTCCCCAGTGACGGAGCACCCGTAACGTCTGGAGGCAAATCGTCCCCCGGATTCATTGCTCTCACTCGTTTCCCCTTAGTTCTAGGGTGGATCCTCTCCTTGATTTTTTCTTTTTAAAGGAGCCATTTTTTAAAGCCTTGGTGGAGCAGTGGGCGAATGCCTCCTTAAGTAGCACCAGCTGCCTGCAATTAGTGCAGGTTCACATCCCACCAGGCTCAAGGTTGACTCAGCCTTCCATCCTTCCCAGGTAGGTAAAATGAGGACCCAGATTGTTGGGGGCAATTAAGCTGACTTTGTAATAATGCCGCTTGGGGTGTGTGTGAAAGCCCTAGTAAGCAGGCATATACATAGAATGAAGGCTACTGCTAAGTTTGTAAAGCCGCCCTGAGTCTTCGGAGAAGGGCGGGATATAAATGGAATTAAAATAAAACTAAAAAATAAAATAAAGCCAGTTTTGCAGCATCCGACGGGCTAAGGCAGGCACCCCAAAGCTGTAGGACAATGGGGTCCCCAAATACAGACCCTCAAATTACGCTGGCGACTCCGCCCAGCGTTTACCCTGTGGATAAGACGGGCGGCTGATAAATTGGAGAAATAATAATTTTTAAAAAAAACGCAGCCAAAGAGAACGTCTCGGGGCAAGCAGGAAAGACAAACAAACGCAGAACTAGTAGAGGGATCTTCCAGGTACGGACTACAGCACCCATTGCCCTTAGCTAGCAAGGTCCACTGACTCCGGAATGGAGTCAGTGGAAGGAGTGGAATGGAGTCTGCCTGGAAGGGCTGGAGAGGAATCGGGAAGCTGGCCTCCGTCACCCCACTTCTTTTCCCCCGAACGCTCCCCCCCACCCAAAAAAAAACCTACCACGCCACCGATCACCAGGATGCCCATGGAAGTCCGGGAAGTGAGGGAGGCCAGGCCGGTCACCATGGAGACCATCAGCTCCTCCTGACTCAAGGAGCTCTGCGGCATGGGGGGCAGGCTTGGGTTCGCTGGGGTGAGGGGCAACGGACGCTGAACCTGGCGGGCAAAATTGGACAGGTAAGGGGCAGGAAAGGGAAGGCAGGCCACCAGCCTCCCGCGCCCGTTCTGCAGATGAAGCAACTGAGGCCAGGGGGGGGGAAAGGACCATCAAGGAAGACGGGAGAGAAAAATAAAAAAATAAAACAAAACTCGGCGCCAGCGAAGGTCAGTTGGGAAGGGTAACAAAGATGAAGCCGAGTCTCCTGGCGCGCGTGGAGGGGGGAGAAATCTTACCTTGCGTTATCTCTCTTTTTTTTGTTTTGTTCGTTCGTTCGTTCATTTGTAACATGAATAGTTACAAATAGTAAGGGACAAAATCCGACGCGAAAATTCAAACCTCAACTTTTGACGTTTCCATGGTAGTTTGCACGAAGCCAGGGGTCTTCCGACTCGGTCCTTGGGGGACTTGGGGACTTCAACTCCCAGAATTCCTCAGCCAGGCACACGTGCCTGGCTGAGGAATTCTGGGAGTTGAAGTCCCCAAAGGGCCGAGTTGGAAGAGCCCTGGGCTAGCCATTTCTGTAAGGGCGGATCAGTCCAAAGCCCAAATCGTAATATCATTTCTTCCCCGCCCCCCGTGCCGTCAGGCCTGAGTCTGACCTGGTCGCCGTAGCCCATCAGAGCCCGGCGGGTATTTTTGGGCCCCAGGAAGCGGTTCACCAGCATCGTCCAGCCGAGGGAGAAATGGAACTGGATGTCTTCTTGGAAGTCGGCGCAGAGCTTGTCGCAGTTCAGGTCGTAGCTGAGGGCGAAGCACTGCCTGGGCACCAGCAGCTCGATCTGCCCCCTCAGGCCGACGGGCAGGAGCGGCTTCAGGCCATCTGAAAGGCAGGGTGGGGAGGGAGAAGACGGGGTGTGTGTTTGTGTGTGTGTGTTAGAGAGAGAGGAGGGGGGGAGAGAGGATGAGAGGAAAAGAGAGAGGGAGAGAGGAAAAGAGAGAGGGAGAGGGAGAGAAAGGGAAAGGGAGAGAGGGAGAGGGAGAGAAAAAAAGAGGGAGAGAGAAAAAGAGGGAGAGAGGAAAAGAGGAAAAGAGAGGGAGAGAGAGGAAAAGAGAGGGAGAGAGGAAAAGAGGAAGGGAGAGAGGAAAAGAGGGAGAGGAAAGGAGAGAGGAAAAGAGAGGGAGAGAGGAAAAGAGGAAGGGAGAGAGGAAAAGAGGGAGAGGAAAGGAGAGAGGAAAAGAGAGGGAGAGAGGAAAAGGGAGAGGG
>NC_138220.1:6663540-6681040 GCF_964194415.1 Vipera berus
GGAGTCGGACGAGTCCCTGGCGCTCTCTGAGGGCTGGGAGGGGGAGCCCTCGGCTGCTTCAAGCCCAAGGCCTGGAGGGCGACATCGTCCAACCCGCCAAGACAGAACCATTTATTTTAAAGCAGGGCTCTTCAGACCCGGCCCTTTGATGGCTCCTGGACTTCAACTCCCAGAATTCCTCAGCCTGGCTGAGGAGTTCTGGGAGTTGAAGTCCAGGAGCCATCAAAGGGCTGAGTCTGAAGGGCCCTGCTTTAAAGTCACTGGACAGGGTGAAGTAACCAGGGGGAAGGAGAAAGGGAAAAGGTTTTATGGGGGGGGGAAACTTTGGATTCCAGCTTTGCCTTACTGCCACCACTTGGCTTTGGCTACAGATGGAGCTGGAGGGTCTGTCTTTTCCTAGAAGACCAAGCCGGAGCTGGGCTGCTTTCTCGTAGACGTTTCATGACCCAAACTGGGTCACATCATCAGGGATAGAAGGGAGCACCAGAAGGAAAGCCCCACTTCCTTCTAGCCCTGATGATGTGACCTAGTTGGGTCATGAAAGGTCTGCCAGAAAACCACCCAGCTCAGAGAGCACCAAGGACCCCACAGTTCTTTTCCTTCTCTCTCTTCCTTCCTTCCTTCCTTCCTTCCTTCCTTCTCCTTTCCACTCCTTTCTAGCCCTGATGATGTTCCCTAGTTGGGTCATGAAAGGTCTGCCAGAAAACAGGCAAGCTCAGAGGGCACCGAGGACCCCTCATTTCTCCTTCACTGATCCCTCTTGAAGTCATCCAGCTTATTGTGTTGCCCGCCTTGATGGGATTAAGCAACAGACTGCCTTACAGACTCTTTCTCCACAAAGGGCTAAATGTCCGAATGCGGATTTGGCACCGGGGGGGGGAAGCCACAACGGGTCACCCCGGACACCCGATGCCCCCCAGGGAACTCTCCAGTCTGCCTTAAGGGGCTTACATTCTTATACACCTTCAGGACCACAGGGGAAGGGTGGAAATCCAGCTGGAACTCATCCACCAGCACCGAAAGCTTCCTGATCTCCTCCGCCATGGCGTTTGAAACCTGGAGGGAACGGGACACGCGGGCGTAAGCGGGCAGGAACCCCGCTGCGTTTTCCTTTACTTTCCGGGAAAGCAAGCCCCCTCTCCCCCCCCCGATAAAATGGAGGCAACCGAGTCTGCAGATGTTTTGTCTTGTGAATCCCGAATCGGGGCTCTCTGATCACGGCAGAGACGGGCAACGATAAAGGTCCTCTGGAATCCCAGCTAAAAAAAAAGGCACGCCAGGCGTTTCCCGCCGGGGTCGCCTTTGCTCCTGGGAATCCAGCGGTCTAAAGCCGGCTTTGAAGGCAGGGAAAGGGCCTCACCTGGCGCTCCACCTCTTCCGTAAGTTCCTTGATTTTCAGCTTGTAGCTCTGGCTGAGCAGGTCCAGCTGTTTCTCTATGAAGCCCAGGCGCTCCTGGCGGTCGTCCCACTTCTCCAGGCAATAAACTCTGCAAGGCACGAGGGAGGGAGGGAGGGAGGGAGGGAGGAATCAAAGGAAGGAAGGAATCAAAGGAATTGAAGGAAGGGAAAGATGGAGGGGTTAGGGATCAAAGGAAGGAATCAAAGAAGGGAGGGAGGGAGGAAGGAATCAAAGGAAGAAAGGAAGGAAGGAAAGGAGGGAGGGAAAGGGAAGGAGGAAAGAAGGAAGCAAAGGAAGGAAGGAATCGGGGGAGGAATCGGAAGGAATCAAAGAGAGGGAGGGAGGGAGGGATCGAAAGAAGGAAGCGAAGGAAGAAAGGAATCAAAGGGAGAGAGGGAGGGAAAGAAGGAATCAAACGAAGGAATCGAAGGAAAAAAGGAAGGAAGGAATCAAAGGAATTGAAGGAAGGGAAAGATGGAGGGGAAGGGATCAAAGGAAGGAATCAAAGGAAGGAAAGAAGGAGGGGAAAGGGAAGGGAAATGGAAGGAAGGAATCAAAGGGAGGGAGGGAGGGAGGAAGGAAGGAAGGAATCGAAGGAAGAAATCAAAGGAAGGAAGGAAAGGGAGGGAAAGGGAAGGAGGAAAGAAGGAATCAAAGGAAGGGAGGGAGGGAGGAAGGAATCGAAAGAAGGCAGCAAAGGAAGGAAGGAATCAGGAAGGGAGGAATCGGAAGGAAGGAATCAAAGGGAGGGAGGGAGGGAAAGAGGAAGGAATCGAAGGAAAAAAGGAAGGAAGGAATCAAAGGAATGGAAGGAATGGAAAGATGGAGGGGAAAGGGAAGGGAAATGGAAGGAAGGAATCAATGGGAGGGAGGGAGGGAAAAAGGAAGGAATCGAAGGAAAAAAGGAAGAAAGGAATTGAAGGAAGGAAGGAAGGAAAGAAGGAGGGGAAAGGGAAGGGAGATGGAAGGAGGAAGGAAGGAATTGAAGGAAGGAATCGAAGGAAGGAAGGAAGGAAAGAAGGGAGGGAGGGAGGGAAAGGGAAGGAATGAATCGAAGGACGGGAGGAAAAAGGAGAGAAGAAACAAAGCACCCAGTTTCTAAACCAGCTGAAAGCCGGCAAAGGCCTTCTTGCTGTTGCTCCTTGATTCCAACTTTCACAAATCCTCCAGGGAATCCCCAAGGAGGCACCTCTGCTCCTGCGCGGCCACGTGGACCGAATCCATGATGTGCCGGACCTCCTCGGCAATCTGCTTGGCTCTGACCGTGTGCTGCTCAAACTTGGTCTTCACCGCAGACTGGGAGATGCACTCCTGCAGGGAAGAGGCAACTCAGCTCTCCTCACCCTCCCCCCCCCCCAAAAAAAAATTCAGCATCCTTTCCCCTGATTTGCCCCTCCCCCCCCGCCCTGGGCTAATTATTATCAGGTCAGACCCCGTAATAGTGTCCTTGGGGACTAGCGGCTTAATCAACAGTAACAATAGGCAAACCAGGGTCTTTAGGATGCCGCATTAGGAATCTACTTAATAATAGGCAGGATTATCTGCTTAAATAATATCCTTTGCTTCCGACTCTGGCACCAGATCAAATAATAATAATAATAACAAGAATAACAAGAAAAAGAAAAAGAAGAAGAAAAAGAAGAAGAAGTTGGAAGGGACCTTGGAGGTCATCTAGTCCAACCCCCTGCTCAGGCAGGAAACCCTATACCAGGGGTGTCAAACTCAATTTCATTGAGGGTTGCATCAGCATTGTGGTTGCCCTGGGGGGGGGGGCAGGTGGGTGCGGCCAGGGTGGGCGTAGCCTACTGGGTGGGCGTGGCTAGAGTGCGTATGGCCTACTGGGTGGGCGTGGCCAGCTCTACATCGTTCGCATCAAGGGTGCCTATGGGGGCCTGGGCAGGAGTGGGACAAGATCTGAGGGTCTCTGGCAGGAGGAGGGTCTCTGAGCCAGGGCCAAGGCAGTGGGGGCCGTTCCCTCACTGTTTCCAGGATGGCTTCGCGGGCCACATGAAACCACTTCGTGGGCCGGATCCAGCCCCCGGGCCTTGTGATTCACATGTCTGCCCTATACCAATGTTCTCGTAGTTCAAAAATGAGGGTTTATCAAAAGGAGGTGCATACAGATGAAAGAACCAGTGTAAAGTGCTCTGGGTAACATTGTTCACAGGGCCTTCTATTTGATTCTTCAGGATAGTTTCCAGATTTTTTTTTTGTTATTAATTACCAAGAAAAAAAAATCCTTTGCTTGCTAAAATATACAGCTTATATTAAAAAATTTAAACTGCAGGGTCTAGTTGTATTACAGGCCTAGTCCTATCATGTAAATTTAACAACATCACCATTGTTAAATTTAATGGCTAAATTGAGGAAATGGGTTAGAATTTACCACCCACATCTCTAAGCTCTGAAGAGCAGTGAAACTCACACACAAATGGATGGAAACTCACCAAGGAGAGAAGCAACCTAGAACTAAGGAGAAATTTCCTGACTGTGAGAACAATTAACCAGTGGAACCACCTGCCTCCAGACGCTGTGAATGCTTCCACACTGGAAGTTTTTAAGAAGACACTGGACAGCCATTTGCCTGAAATGGTCTAGGGTTTACTGCCTGAGCAGGGGGTTGGACTAAATGACCTCCAAGGTCCCTTCCAACATCATCACCCTAGCTATAAATATCAACGTCCAACAATGCACTTGCCTCAAATCTTCGCTCAAAATTCTGGAACTCAAACATCCTCACTTGGAAACCCTCCGCCAGTGCCCCACCTACAAAGAAAAAAACAAGCACCATCAGATTTGAACAGCAAAACAGGCCCACGTTTTGGGTTGTTTTAAAAAGAGTTCCTAGTCCTCATGGGCACCAAGGCAAACTGGAATAGCCAGGAGCAACGTCAAGTGTCATTTTTTTTTAAGGAGGAAGGGGTTGCTGATTTAGAAACAGGGAGAGCTTAGAGCAGTGTTTGTTTTTTCAATCTCCGCAACTTTTTAAGACTTGTGGGCCAACTCCCAGAATTCCCCAGCTAGATGTGCTGGCTGGGGAACTCTGGGAGTTGTAGTCCCCAGCCCATCTTACAAGTTGCCAAGGCTGAGAAACACTGGTTTAAGAGGGTCTCTCACCTCCTTCAGGCATACCCTGAGCCTTCTGGATGCGGGCGTTGAGGACCTCTTTCGCAGAGACAAAAAAGATGCGGTCGCCAGCCTGGGCCCGATCCACCACGCCCAGCTCGTCCACCAGGAAGCTGGTGCAGCGTTCCATGTGCTGCCGGCGAACCTGCAGGAGGGGATAGCGATAAGGGGTAGACAAGACAGGCCAATCTTCCTATATTCGGGGCCGCTCTCCTTCGGCAACCCCGGAGGAAGCCTCACCTCCTCCATGTATTCCGGTTCGGATGCCGAAGCGTCCCAGCGGTTGTTTAAAATGAAAATGTTTGGCCGAGAGAGGCGAGCGTTGACTTTGTGGAAGAACTGTTTCTCCTGGATTGGCCGAAAAGAAAACAACGAAAGACGACAACAATAACGAACGTCACAAAATGATCTTTGGCATAAAATTGGGGTTAAAATTAGCTTTGGGATAAAAAGCAACTTTGGGATAAAATGAGCTTGAAAAATCAGAATCAGAACAGAGCGGGAAGGGACCTTGCAGATCTTCCTAGTCCAGGGGTAGGCAACCTTTGGCTCTTTGATGACTCGTGGACTTCAACTCCCAGAATTCCTGAGAAAGCTGTGCTAGCTCAGGAATTCTGGGAGTTGAAGCCCACGAGTCATAAAAGAGCCAAGGTTGCCTACGGGTCCAACTCCTTGCTTAAGCAAGAATCCCAATGCAATTTCAGTCTCTTCTTAAAAGCCTCCAGTGATGGAGCACCCACAACGTCTGGTGGCAAGCTGTTCCACTGGTTAATTGTCCTCA
This sequence comes from Vipera berus, assembly GCF_964194415.1. NCBI lineage: Eukaryota > Metazoa > Chordata > Lepidosauria > Squamata > Viperidae > Vipera > Vipera berus. The sequence goes on from NC_138220.1 coordinate 6,668,847, forward strand.
CTGTCAGGAAGTTTCTCCTTCGTTCCAGGTTGCTTCTCTCCTTGAGTAGTGTCCATCCGTGGTTTCTTGTCTTGCCTTCTGGTGCTTTGGAGAATAGGCAGGAAACCCACCCCACCTCTTCTTTGTGGCAGCCCCTCAAAGACTGGAATGTTGCTATAGTGTCACCCCTTCTTTTGTCCAGACTGGCCAAACCCAAATCCTGCAGCCGTTCTTCATTATGTTCTAGTCAGTGCTTTTTTTGTAAAAGAAAAAGGTGCCGGAACTCATACACGTCATACAACCCGCCTCGCCCTACCCTACAAGGTTCCATCCAAAAAAGGTGCCGGAACTCCGTTCTGAGCGTTCGATGACAAAAAAGGCCCTGGTTCTAACCATCTCGGTTGCTCTTCTCTGCGCCTTTCCCCAAAGTCTCAACATCTTTTTTTAAATCCATGTGGTGACCAAAACTGGATGCAGAATTCCAGCCGGGGCCTCCCTAAAGCTCTATAAAACGGTACTAACGCTTCGCACGATCTTGGTTCTTTCCCTCTCTTTATACGACCAAGGATTGTCTTAGCTTGTTTTGGCGGCTGCCACCGCACACAATTGGCTAAAAAAAAAAAGGAATCCTCTATTCAAAAACTCAACCTTTCTGCCCCCTCCTGCCCCCCGCTTCCCCAGGTTTCTCGAGCTGAGAGACCCAACCGTGTCTTCAATGAATTATTTTTTTAAAAAAAAACAACAGGAGTCGCAAACTCAGCTTTGCCACCGGTTGTGACGAGTGATGCGAAAGACAGAAAAACGAACAAATCCAGCTGGTCTCCTGTAATTCGCCAGCGCGCAATGCCCGGCTGTGTGTGTGTGTGTGTGCGTGTGTCCGGAAGCATGCTGCAACTTGGGTGATTCTTGCAAAAGCTTAGCTAAAAACAAAGGCCGGGAGGCAGGGCACGAAAGGGACCCGCTTTCTTACCGTCTGCATCAGGGTCGACTCGGAGTTGGCCACCAACACAAACACATCCGCATCCAAGCAGAATTTATCAATCCAGCTATCCAGCTCGGTGGTGACGTCAATCCCAGGGCTAATAAACATATATTAAGAAACACAGAACTGAGGTCGTAATTTACACGCTGAAATGGTGTTCTCTTCACACACACACACACACACACACACACACACACACACACACAAACACAGGTCCTCTAGCTCTAGGATGGTGGTAGGCAACCTGGGCTCTTTTATGACTCGTGCACTTCAACTCCCAGAATTCCTCAGCCAGCATGGGGGAACTATGACCCCCTTCATGACTCATGAACTTCAACTCCCAGAATTCCTCAGCCACAGTGGGGGGAACTACGACCCCCTTCATGACTTGTGGACTTCAACTCCCAGAATTCCTCAGCCACCGTGGGGGAATTATGGCCCCTTCATGACTCGTGGACTTCAACTCCCACAATTCCTCAGCCAGCATGAGGGAATTATGGCCCCTTCATGACTTGAGGACTTCAACTCCCAGAATTCCTCAGCCAGCATGGCTCAGCTTGGAAACCTCTCTTTCCCCTCAGCACGGCTGCCTCAGGAATTCTGGGAGTTGAAGTCCACCAGTCATAAAACAGCCACTCACCTGTCCATCAAAACGAGATCGTCCTTGAGCAAAGGGCACTTGGAATTCGGCCACATGACGCTGACCAGACCCCCGGCGGTCAGCAATTCGTCCTGGTGGAGGGCGTGAGCCAGCTGGTTGACCGTCTGGTGCAGGAGAAAGAAAGGAAGACAAGACCGAGGAAATCGTTACGAAGAGGTTTTTTTTTTAAAAAAAATAATAATAATGCAAGAATTAAATAATAATAATAACCCACTGGACAACGTAGGTGACGGCTGGATTAAAAAATAAAAATAAATCCGGTTTTGAAGTAATGGGTCACCCACACCGCCATCTATGTGAGGGCTCTCCGACCTTGGCAACTTGTAAGCCTGGTGAACGTCAACTCCCAGAATTCCCCAGCGTTGCTGGGGAATTCTGGGAGTTGACGTTTACCAGGCTTACAAGTTGCCAAGGTCGGGGAGTCCCGATTATGTCGGCCAGCAGCCTCCAGCAGCTCTAGGTGTTCAGAGAATGTAATTCCTCCACAAGTTTCTCTGATCCTCAATTTGGGGCTGGTTCCCACGTTATACCTTGACACTCTTCCTCTCCTCGGAGCCTTCGGTGAGGAGAAAAGCATCCTGTCCGTCCGTCCCTTCCACTCTCAGGAAGCAATTGGTGGTGTGGCCGATCCCAGACGGAAGGACTTTATCCCACAGCATGGCGTTAATCACCGTACTTTTCCCATTGCTCGTCCTAAAAACGGCAAAGCACGGACGGTCACTTCCTCCCACTTTATCCTCAGCACGACCCTGCGAGGTAGTCGATTGTCCAGAGGCGGGGACTTTTCCGAGAGCCTCGCCGCCTCGCTTTGGGAAGGCGTCGAGTTCTGAACTCGGGGGGAAGCAAAAACGTGCCCGCCGTGGACAATTTGAGCTGGACTCCTTCCAGCCAGCTTTGCAGGCTGGACTCAAGAACCGTTTCATTTCATTTTATTAAATTTATATGCCGCCCTTCTCCCTGAGGACGCAGGGTGGCTCAATACAATAAAAATTAAAAAAACATAAGTAAAAAATTTAAGAGAGAATTAAACAATAAATACAAAATTACAAAACAATTTAACCCAATAAAAAGCCTAATTAAAAATCGTAGTCAGTCCAGGCCCGCTTGTTGGAACAACCACGTCTTCAGGTCACGGCGGAAGGACCGAATCATGGGGGATGTAGTCCAGCCCCCCTTGGGAGAGCCCCAAGCTTCCCCGGTGCCAGCAACCCGACTCACCGTCCAAAGAAAGCCACCTTCATGTGCCGCCTGGCCAGCACCTCGCTGATCCCGCTGACCTTGGACAGGTAGCCTTTGACCTCCGACACCTGCTCCTCTGTGGTGACCGGGTCAAGCTCGCCGTTCTTGTGCGTTTCTGGAAAAACAGCAATATATTGTGCGGGGAGGGGAGTGGATGGAAGGCCGCCAACTCCGCTTCCAGACAGTTCTTAAAACAGCAAATACAGGGAAAAAAGGACATTTTCCCAGCAAAAAAGAAAAAAAACAACAATGCCAAGCTAAAACAAGAACGGGAGAACTCTCCGTCCGCTTCGGAACTACAAGTCCCAGCGTCCCTCTGCACTGCCCGGGTTGGTTAAAGTTGCCATTCACTGTGCTGCCACCATGTGGTAATAATAATAATAATAATAATAATAATAATAATAATAATAATAATAATAATAATAATAATAATAAGAAGAAGAAGAAGAAGAAGAAGAAGAAGTTGGAAGGGACCTTGGAGGTCATCTAGTCCAACCCCCTGCTAAGGCAGGAAACCCTATACCATTTCAGACAAATGGCTGTCCAGTCTCTTCTTAAAAGCTTCCAGTGTTGGAGCATTCGCCACTTCTGGAGGCAGGTGGTTCCACTGGCTAATTTTTCTAACTGTCAGGAAGTTTCTCCTTAGTTCTAGGTTGCTTCTCTCCTTGATGAGTTTCCATCCGTTGCTTCTTGTCCTGCCTTCAGGCGCTTTGGAGAAGAGCTTGACTCCCTCTTCCTTGGGGCAGCCCCTGAGATACTGGAAGGCTGCTATCATGTCGGTCCTAGGCCTTCTCTTCATTAAACTAGACATACCCAATTCCAGCAACCGTTCCCTATATGTTTTAGCCTCCAGTCCCCTGATCATCTTTGTTGCTCTTCTCTGTACTCTTTCTAGAGCAAGGGTCTTCAAACTTGGCCCTTTTATGACTTGTGGACTTCAACTCCCAGAATTCCTCAGCCAGCATGCCTGGCTGAGAAATTCTGGGAATTGAAGTCCACAAGTCATAAAAGGGCCAAGTTTGAAGACCCCTGTTCTAGAATCTCGACGTCTTTTTTACATCGTGGTGACCAAAACTGGATGCAGTATTCCAGGTGTGGCCTTACCAAAGCATTGTAAACTGGTATTAGTACTTGACCTGATCTTGATTCTATCCCTCTGTTAATGCAGCCTAGCACTGTGTTGGCTTTTTTGGCAGCTGCAGCACACGGCTGGCTCATATTTAAGTGGTTGTTTTGGGGGAAATTATAATATCCTAACTTGACTTGGTCAGCCAAGCCCTCCTCCTCTGTGACTCCTACTCTCCTCCTCCTTCTCCTGACTCTGTGCCTTCACCCCTCCCCTTCCTGGGACGGACTTCCTCCTCCTTCTCCCTCGGTGATTCTCCTCCTCTATAACCGGCAGATACACGTGCAGACACTGTGGGTCGTTACTGTCTTTTGACCTTGAAAATCCCGTCTATGCATCCTCTCCCTCACCTTGTCTGCTGCAATCTTCTCTGCATGTAAATAAAGGTACTTCTGGATGATAAAAGGTACTTTCATGAGTTCTGCTATCTGGGAAGGGCTGTTAACGGTGATAATATCCGCCTATACAGACCAAGCACAGGGGTCTTAGCAAGGGGATAAATCATTAAACGACAGCCTGATCCAGAATATTCACAGCCTGCAGAAAACCTGGACCGAAATCTAGCCGGCTCGGCACACCGGTATGGAGGACGGCCAGACTGGAGGCAGGAGACTGAGACGAAATTTAGGAAAGAAAGTTTTTAAGAACTTGAGAAATACGGGTAACAGATTCGGCTCTTTCCTTCCTTCGGTTGTGTCAGGACCCCACCCCAATCCACATCTTAGGAAAGAAAGAACTCTTGAAAACAGAAATTGTCCAAAAGGAGCTTTTACTAAAACATGTTTGGAGATGGAAATACTAGACAGGATCTGAAACTGTGTTACAGTTTGGTACGCTTTTAAAGAGTCCCTGGTCGAACCTCCTCCCTTTACATCGGGGAGGACTGTGTAGAGAGAGTTTCCTCCTTTAAATTTCTGGGAGTCTACCTCTGTGAAGATCTGACCTGGAAAGTTAACACAACCCAGGTGGCTAGAAAGGCCCAACAGAGGCTTCACTTTCTTAGGATCTTGCGGAAGAACAGGGTAGAACAACAGCTAATGACCCTCTTTTACCGGTCTACCATAGAGAGCGTCCTCTCGTATGGTATTGTGGTTTGGTATGCTGGTCTGACAGCCGCGGATAGGAAAGTATTACAGAGGGTAGTGAGCACAGCACAAGACATTGTGGGCTGTTCCCTGACACCACTGGATGACCTCGCCAGGGCTCGTTGCCTTGGAAGAGTGAGGAAGATTCTCAGGGATGACTCACACCCTGGACGGTATCTCTTTACTCTCCTACCATCCGGTAGCAGATATAGGAATATAGCCAGCCGTACCAACAGGCTTAAAAATAGCTTTTATCCGTGGGCTGTTAGGCTTTTAAATGGGACATAATCCTATGCAGAATTGACTTGGGAGGCCGGTGTGTGTAGTTGGTTCACATGGTGTGGTGGGATGGAGGGTTTGTTGTCACTGTGTGTTGGGGGGAGAGAGCACGGGGGGAGGCTCAGCTAATCTCAATGTACACATGTTGTACTTTGACAATAAAGGTTTATTATTCAAGCCATCTGGTTTGTCCCGGATCAATTAAAATTCAGGTGTCAAATCCTTCCGTGGGAAAGAGGGAACTCTCACGTCTTTACGACAATTACTCCCTTCCTTTAGAGATTTAAATCGGAGATACAAACCAGATCTCTTCCCCCCCCCCTTTTCCTTTGTTGTTTTAGTTCAAAGGTTTTCCCCCCTGGAAGTTTTTAAGAAGAGACTGGACAGCCATTTGTCTGAAATGGTATAAGGTTTCCTGCCTGAGCAGGGGGTTGGACTAGATGACCTCCAAGGTCCCTTCCAACTTTATTATTATTATTATTATTGTCTTTGAAGACAGCCTCCGCGGCAATCTGAATAAACATCCTTGCGCCTATTAACATCTTCTCTTCCCCTCCTTGGAAAAATGTCAGAATCCAGTGGGGATGTAAGATTTTTAGAACATAGATATAGGATTTTATGAATGGGATATAAATGGATTCTGACAGGTTGTTTGTTCTCTCACGGCCCGATTTAAGATTGTAAACCCCTCGGGGGTAGGGACTCGTGTTTAAATCCGGTATTATAAATATGGGGAAAAAAACAAACTAGAAAGGGCACCCCAGTTTAAGAACAGAATAAAAGCTGGACTTCCGGTGGCTCCGCGGCGACGGAGACAGCCTTCCCGGGCTGCCCGCGGCTCAGCTGAGTGATTTTCGCCCGAAACAGCGCCGATCAGCTGTTCGGGCGAATTTGAAGCCCCCTCCTCGGGAGAAGAGGAGGGGGCGAGCTCCCAGGTAGGGGTAGAGTTCTCCAGGGCCGCCTGAGCTTATGGCTTGGGCGGCTGAAGGATTGAACTCCCCCGTAGCCTGGGCTGCTCCCAGCTGGCCGGCGCCTCTGCTCCTGATTTCTTGGAGCAGAGCCAGGCGTCTGCGACCACCCCTGCCTGAAGGAATGACTATGGATTAAAGGAGCAGGTAGAGCGATACAAGAGGAAAAGGTTTATATTTTACTCTCCAGCTTGATGGACTTTTTTGAATTATAAATCTGAAGTGAAAGTGTGTCACATTTGGTAAAAGATGGCGGCTAAACCACCCCCTAAAACTCTTCGGAGTGCTGGAACTTCTCCTGTGCAACAATCATTACTGCAGGCGCTGCATCCTCCTGATGTATTGACATCAAAGGACTTACAAGATGCTCTTGAAAAACATGCCCAGGTAATTTTGGAATCAATTAATGATAGATTTGTACAGATGGAGGAGAAATTGGAGAAATTGGAGGAGAGAATGGAGGAGAGGATGGAACAGAAGTTCAGAGTGATGAAGGCAGACATCTTGTCTTCAGTGTGTAAAGTGGCTCGCTGTGTGGAAGAATTGGAGGAAAAGCTAGAAGATTTGACTCAAAAGAATGCTATATTAGAAGCAAAAGTATTGGAGAATGAAGATAAAGTGGAAAAGGAACTGAGTCTTGCTCAATATTACCAGATGCAGTTTGCCATTAGAGTTAGAGGCTTAAAGGAGAATACCAAGGAAGATCTAAAGCAGCTGGTTTCTGAGGCTTTTGAAGTAGTGTTGAAACAGCCAGCATCTGAAATAAAAGGAGGCATGGATAAAGTGTTTCGTGTGAATTCATGGATTGCTAGACAGAGAAAGTTGCCTAGAGATGTGGTGGTATATTTTGCAAAAAGGGAAACTAGAGATGAAGTTATACGAGCTGCTTATGATACTAAAGTTGTGATTGCTAATCAAGAAGTTTTGGTCTTAAAAGAAATTCCTCCAAAGATTTTAAGGAGAAGGAAGGATTTTACATTTCTTGTGCAAGAGCTCAAGCAACGAGATATAAGGTTTAGATGGGAGATCCCAGCTGGGTTGATGGTGACGCACGAAGGTAAAAGGTACCGTCTGGTTACTGTGATGCAAGCGCGTGATTTCTATAATAATGTTTTAAATGCAACGCCATTAACACCTCTGGAAGCTGAAAAGGGATCTGGAGAAGGAGTGCATCAAGAGGTCGAAGGTGGTCAGATAGAAGACAACGGTGTTGGAAGAGATCAAGATACAACTTCGTCGGATGATTCTATAGAACAGAGGGTGACGCGTGCTGCTGCAAAACGATCTAAGAAGAGAAAATAGCAGGATTTGCAGAAGTATATGGAATTTCTATGACGTATTCATAGTCAAGTATGGGAGGTGGGAAAAGATTTGGGTGTAGACGCAATATATTTTTTATATGTGGTGGTTTTGTGGAAAGGGTGAGTTTTTTTTGGATTAAAGTTTGGTGGAATATATAGAAGATTTCCAAATGGAGGTTAAAGTTTTGTTCGCAATTTTTTTTTATTGTTTGGAATAATTATAGATGTGCTGGAAGAGGAACGGCCGATTACAGAAGAGTGGACTTTAAAGTTTTCTGATTTGGTTGAGGTGGCGAAGATTTTGGTTAATTTGAAAGATTATTTGTAAGAACGTTATATCATGGAATGGACAAAATGAATGGAGTCTATTTAGGACAAGTATAGGCTGAGAAGTATTATATAGTATTTGAATAATTCCTCTTTCCTTTTTTTTCTGTTTTTTTTTCTCTTTTTATTTTGGGGTTTTTTTTCTTGTTTTTAAGGTATATTTAATATTATTAAGGTTTGTTTTATTCTATATAAGCTAGAAAGTGTTTCTTGTTTATTTTAGTTTTTTATATATATTTAATATTGCCAAGGGTTGGTTTATCTTATATAAGCTAGAGAGTGATGGATTTTAGAATTTATAGTTGTTAGTACATGGTTGCTTATGTTTGCCTTTCTTTTTTCTTTCTTTTTATATATATACCTTGTATTCAGCTCTGGGAAGTCGGGGGGGGGGGGGAGGGGGGGAGGCAGGGGGGGGGAGGAGGGAGGGAGGGAGGGGGGGAGGTAGGGGGGGAGGAGGGAGGGGGAAGGGGGGTTTTTTAAAGGAAAATTGTATTTTAAAACTTTTCAATAAAAAAAAAAAAAGAACAGAATAAAAGCTGAACCAACAAGCGCCACGAAGACGACAAGGATAGCTGAAGAAAAACCCAACACAAAAGTGGCGAGCAAAAAAGTCAGAAACGAAGAAGGCCCCGGATTCAAATCCTAACCTCAGCTAGCAAAATATCGCTTTGGAAGAGACACTCGTGCTTCCGGTCTCCTTGGTTCTGCGGGCGTTCGTTCCCGCGGGCGCCCAAGCCAGCAAGCTCTGCGGCGCGTGAGGCCAACTCACCTTCCAGAAACACGGAGCTCTCCTGGATGTAAGCCGCCAACTGTTCAAAGATGCCATTTATTTTTTTCTTGGCTGTGACAAAATGCTTCAGCGGGGAGGCACTGACGTCCGCCATATGTCTCTTGTCCTTTTTGCTAGCGACGATGGACTTAGAGCGGACGAAGAGCAGGGACATTGTGCTAGGAGGGGAAAACATATGGATTAGGCAGAGGGAGGAAGAAAAGGGGTTAACAGAATAAGGGAAGGGACCTTGGAGGTCTTCTAGTCCAACCCCCTGCTCAGGTAGGAGACCCTATATCAGGGATAGGCAACCCTGGCTCTTTTATGACTCATGGACTTCAACTCCCAGAATTCCTGAGCCAGCCCTATACCATTTCAGACAAATGGTTGTCCAGTCTCTTCTTAAAAACTTCCAGTGTTGGAGCATTCACAGCATCTGGAGGCAGGTTGTTCCGCTGGTTAATTGTTCTAACAATCTGAAAGTTTCTCCTTAGTTCCAGGCTGCTTCTCTCCTTGATTCGTTTCCATTCGTTGCTTCTTGTCCTTCCCTTCTGGCACTTTGGAGAATGGCTTGACTCCCTCTAAGTTTACCTTAGTTTATAACGGATGGAAACTAGTCAAGGAGAGAAGCAACCTAGAACTAAGGAGAAACTTCCTGACAGTCAGAAAAATTAACCAGTGGAACCACCTGCCTCCAGAAGTGGGGAATGCTCCAACACTGGAAGTTTTTACGAAGAGACTGGACAGCCATTTGCCTGAAATGCTATAGGGTTTCCTGCCTGAGCAGGGGGTTGGACTAGATGACCTCCAAGGTCCCTTCCAACTTTTATTATTATTATTATTATTATTATTATTATTATTATTATTATTATTATTATTATTATTATTATTATTATTATTATTATTACAACTCACCACTGGCTCCAGATAAACATGCTAAAGAAATCATTGTATTTTCCACAACACGCTTGAAGTCCAGGCAAATGCCAAATTTCCTAACTCTATTAAAGGGGTCGTGGAAAAGTTCCATGTTACGAACTCACCAGGTTTCCCAAATCGAAGGAGCAAAAAGGCCGGATTTCTGGGAGAATGCTAGAAGGAAGCTCACCTGTATTTTTCATTGCTCTGAAACCTCTAGGCCAGGGGTCTTCAAACCTGGCCCTTTGATGACTTGTGGACGTCAACTCCCAGAATTCCTTAGCTAGGCACGCCTGGCTGAGGAATTCTGGGAGTTGAAGTCCACAAGTCATCAAAGGGCCAAGTTTGAAGACCCTTGCTCTAGGACTCAGCGGTAGGCAACCTCGGCTCTTTTATGACTCGTGGACTTCAACTCCCAGAATTCCTGAGCCAGCCATGCTGAGGGGAAAGGGAGAGGTTTCCATGCTGAGCTATGCTAGCTGAGGAATTCTGGGAGTTGAAGTCCACGAGTCATGAAGCAGCCAAAGTTTCCTCCATGCTGGCTCAGGAATTCTGGGAGTTGAAGTCCACGAGTCATGAAGGGGGCCATAGTTCCCCCATGCTGGCTCAGGAATTCTGGGAGTTGAAGTCCATGAGTCATAAAAGAACCGAGGCTGCCTACCCCTGCTCTAGGTTTTTCTTGCCAAAATTACCCTGTTGAGGATCAGAGTCGGAGTTAGCAGCACCCAAACCAGAGTCCAATCAGTCCCAACTTTGAAATGCCCCCAAGTGCACTTACTATTAAGATGCAAGCAGGAGTTTTCATAAGCTAAGCATGGTTACCATTTTCTTTCCTGAGCCGGAGAGGGCAAGCGGGTGGTCTAAGAAAAGGAAATTTAGAAAATGGAGGTGGTGAAGTCTGAAATGGCTTGAACTTCACCATGAGCAAGCCAATGGCCATAAATCACCATAATATAAAACACATTTCGGCTTCTTCCTTACAGAATGTATATTTTACAACTATAATTCACCTATAAACAGACGATCCCCAGGCAGGCTATCAACCAAGAGACCTTTTCACCTCTGACAAGATTTTCCACCATTGAATCAACCTGAATGGCTCAGTTTTAGAGACGCTTCCCTGCCAATCCTGGAATACTCCCATCATGCACCGCCTGGGGGTGAGGGTCCATGAAGCACTGCCCGGGGGAGTGTGTGGCGGTCTATCATGCACTGCCCAGGGGAATGTGTGGAGGTTCATCATGCACTGCCCAGGAGAGTGTGTGGAGGTCCATCATGCACTGCCCAGGGGAGTGTGTGGAGGTCCATCATGCACTGCCCAGGGGAGTGTGTGGAGGTCCATCATGCACTGCCCAGGGGAGTGTGTGGAGGTCTATCACGCGCTGCCCAGGAGTGTGTGGAGGTCCATCATGCACGGCCCAGGGGAGTGTGTGGAGGTCCATCATGCACTGTCCAGGGGAGTGCCGGAGCTCCATCATGCACTGCCTGGGGGAACATGTGGAGGTACATCACGCACTACCCAGGGGAACATGCGGAGGTCCATCATGCACTGCCCAGGAGAGTGCTAGAACTCCATCGTGCACTGCCCAGGGGAGCATATGGAGGTCCATCATGCACAGCCCAGGAAAGTGTGTGAAGGTCCATCATGCACTGCCCAGGAGTGCTAGAACTCCATCATGCACTGCCCAGGGGAGCATATGGAAGTCCATCATGCACAGCCCAGGAAAGTGTGTGAAGGTCCATCATGCACTGCCCAGGAGAGTACTAGAGCTCCATCATGCAGTGCCCGGGGGAGCACGTGGAGGTCCATCATGCACAGCCCCCTCCGCGGCCCCCACCAACCCGTCCCCCTTCCTGTCACGTGGGGCCCCCAAAACAGCCCCCTCCAAAGCAAAACCGGCCTGCAACTTGCCTCCGAGCTGTCACCTGCGTTCACACGTGCACCGCCTCAGACACGTGTCCCCCTGGCGCACCTGAGGGGCCCCGCTCGGCTCCCTCGGGCCGGGAAGGGGCAAAAGGGGGCGAGAGCAGTTAAACGAGCCCCACCTTCTCCGCGACCACCCCTCTCTATTCCCGGCGGAGGGCTGAATTAACCCTCCGAGAAGCCGCGTGTCACGTCTAGACCCGCCGACTCGCGTCGCAGCCCACTCGACGCGCCTCACCTTCACCTGCCTTCTGCCTCAGCCGCTCGCCTAAAGCGCCCCGGGAAACGTCAGAGGGCGCGACGGGAGGTGACGTCACGCCGGACGCGACGGCCACGCCCCGCCGTCTCCTGGGAATTGAAGTCCGGCAGCTGTTTATATGTGTGTCTGTATATATGCAGGGCTTTTTTTGTCATAGAACGCTCAGAAGGGAGTTCCGGCATCTTTTTTGGATGGAACCTTGTAGGGTAGGCAAGGCAGGTTGTATGACACGTGTAAGTTCCGGCACCTTTTTCTTTTACAAAAAAAGCACTGTATATATGTGTGTGTATATGTATGTATGTATGTGTATATATATATACATACATATTTGTGTAAATTATTTGTGTAAATTATTTGTGTAAATTTGTGAACTG
>NC_138220.1:6686040-6721040 GCF_964194415.1 Vipera berus
CTCCCTTTCTTTCTCTCTCTCACATTCTCTCACACTCCCTTCCTTCCTTTCTCTCTCTCTCCCTCCCTCCCTCCCTCCTTCTTGGCACCCTCTGTGATAAACTTCTCTTTCTCTCCTTCCTTCCTTCCCTTTCCTCCCTCCCTGTAAAAAACTTTTCCTTCCTTCCTTCCTTCCTTCCTTCCTTCCTTCCTTCCTTCCTTCCTTCCTTCTCCCTTTCTCATCTCCTTCCTTCCTCCCTCGCTGTAATAAACTTTTTTTTTCCTTCCTTCCTTCCTTCCTTCCTTCCTTCCTTCCTTCCTTCCTTCCTTCCTTCCTTCCTTCCTTCCTTCCTTCCTTCCTTCCTTCCTTCCTTCCTTCCTTCTCCGGCTTAATATTTTGGCTTAATATTCCCCCCTGCCTTCTAACACTCGGCCAAAGTCAAATATCCCTTGCCAGTAGGTGCCCCTTCCTTCCTCTCCCCGCTTCTGCCCTTGGCCCTCTGAGCCCAGCGACAGCGCCCCCCCCGCTCCCCCCCCCGCTCATTCCACCCTCTTTCCTCTTTCCACCCTCTTTCCTACGCGGACTCAGCCCTTTCGCCCTGCCCTGAAGCCGGCCCCGAGGTCTTACGCTCACTTCGTAATCAATCCCGACCCGGTTCAAGGCAATGTTGATGGTGAACGTGGAGGCGTCGTGATGCGGCATCAGGGAAGGCTGCTCGTCTGGCTTGTACCGGACGACGAAGGCCAGCTCAAACTGGGTCTGCGGAAAAGGGGAGAAACGGGCTGGGCCGGACAACGGCTTGTGGAAACCCTTAGCAAGCCGCCTTCCGTTGACAAGCCAGCTGGAGAAAGAGAAATGCTTGCAAGAAGTGATTCCAAGGAGCGACGGACGCTTTTGGGGTGCGCGCGGCCTCGCGTTTTCTCCCATTCAAATTCTCCCGCGAGGGAGGACAATTAACCAGTGGAACAGCTTGCCACTAGGCGTTGTGGGTCTTTCATCCTTGGAAGTTTTTAAGGAGAGACTTGTCTGAAATGTAGGGGGGGTGGTCCTCTGTTTGAATAGGGGGTTGGACTAGAAGTCCTTCCAGGTCCCTTCCAACTCTATTGTGATCGATTAATCAAGGAGAGAAGCATCCTGGAATTAAGGAGAGACTTCCTGACAATTAACCAGTGGAACAGCTTGCCACCAGACATACTAGGTGCTCCCTCACTGGAGGCCTTAAAGAAGAGAGTGGGCAGTCACCTGTCGGAAATGGCACAGGGCCTCCCGCTCGAGCAGGGGGTTGGACTAGATGACCTCCAGGGCCCCTTCCAGCTCTATCCCCGATGGATTGATTCGAGTTTCCAGTCCCGGCACCTAGAAATCGAACTCACCTGGGTGTAGTAGCCGGGGTAGAGCTTCTCCGTGATGGGCGCTATGTAATCCAGGAGGAACCTGTACCACTCGCGCTCAAAGTTGACCTGGTTCATGTGGATATCGATGGTCGGGACGTTCTCGTAGCCCCCCAGAATCCTCTGGTCCTTGAAAAAAACAGCGAGGAAAGTTAGGCGGTAGCTGCTCTAAAAAAAGACAAGCTGAGAATCAGTCGCTTGCCTGGCAAACTTTTCCCCAGCGGGCGACGTGGCCAAGGAAGGGACCCCCCGGCGCGAAGGAAGAATCCGGCCGCTCTCTTACCGTGTTGTCTCCCTTGGACCACTGCCCAAAGTGCTCCATCTCCTCCACCAGCTCGTTGCAAGCCGCGTCGGTGAAGAGCGGGAACCAGTAGACATCCGGGCAGGGCTGGCCGAGGGGGGGACAAGGGATGAAGTCCCGGGGGTCTTTTACCCCCGCTCGATTTCGTTTCGTTTTATAACTTTATTTCCCTTCCCTTTCCTTCCTTTTCATTTTACTCGGCTTTTCATTTTATTTTTTCACATTTTATTTTATTTTATTTTATTTTATTTCACTCTGCTTTTCACTTTATTTTTTCACATTTTATTTTATTTTTATTTTATTTCGCTTCACTTTTCATTTCATGTCATTTTTATTTTACTCAGCTTTTCCTTTTACTTCATTGTATTTATTCTATTTTATTTCACTTCACTTTTCATTTCATTTTATTTTTATTTTACTCAGCTTTTCATTTTATTTCGCTGTATTTTATTTTTATTGTTTTATTTCACTCCGCTTTTCATTTTATTTTTTCACATTTTATTTTATTTTATTTCACTTCACTTTTCATTTCATGCCATTTTTATTTTACTCGGCTTTTCCTTTTCCTTGTATTTATTCTATTTTATTTCACTTCACTTTTCATTTCATTTTATTTTTATTTTAATCAGCTTTTTATTTTATTTCGCTGTATTTTATTTTTATTTTATTTCACTCCGCTTTTCATTTTATTTTTTCACATTTTATTTTATTTTTATTTTATTTCACTTCACTTCACTTTTCATTTCATTTTATTTTTACTTTACTTGGCTTTTCAATTTACTTCATTGTATTTATTTTATTTCACTTCACTTTTCATTTTATTTCCTTTTTGCTTTACTTCGCTTTTCATTTTATTTTTATTTTACTTTGCTTTTCATTTTATTTCATTTTATTTTATTTCACTTCATTTTATTTCACTTTCCTTCATTTTTCATTTTATTTTTTCACCTTTTATTTTTTTAATTTAATTTTACTTCACTTTTATTTCGTTTTGCTTATTTTATTTTACTTCACTTTTCATTTTATTTATTTTCACTTCACCACTTTTTATTTTACTCACTTCACATTTTATTTTATATTTTATATTTTGTATCTTATTTTTTGTATATTTTATTTTATATTTTTTTATTCTATTCTATTCTATTCTATTCTATTCTATTCTATTCTATTCTATTCTATTCTATTCTATTCTATTCTATTCTATTCTATTCTATTCTATTCTATTCTTTTCATTTCATTTCATTTCATTTCATTTCATTTCATTTTAATTTTTATTTATGTAGCTGCCATCCCAGTAAACAATTATGGGCAACTCAGAATCTAAAACATAATATTACAATTAAAATTCTAAAAATACTTTAAAACAATTTTTAAAAAAATAATTCCAGTACAGGCAGTCCTCCACTCACGACCTCAATCGAGCCCCAAATTTCTTTTTGCTAAGCGGGATAGTTACGTGGGTTTTGTCCCATTTTAGGACCTTTCTTGCCAACGTTGTTAAGTGAATCACTGCAGTTCTTAAGTTAGCCACACGGTCGTTAAGTGAATCTATGCCTCCCCATTGGCTTTGCTCGCCAGAGGGTGGCAAAAGGGGATCCCGTGACTCCGGGATTCGGCGACCGTCATAAATACGAATCAGCTGCCAAGCATCCTAATTCTGATCACGTATGTGACCACGGGGATGCTGCAACGTCGCTAAGTGTGAAAAACAGTCACCGGTCGCTTTTGTAACTTTGAACGGCCACTAAGCGAAACTGCTGCAAGTCCTGGACTCTTCTCCCTTCGGCCCACCTCCCCATTCTCCTTGGCAATAAGGTAAAGGTAAAGGTTCCCCTGCACACGCGTGCTAGTCGTTTCCGAGTCTAGGGGCCGGTGCTCATCTCCGTTTCAAAGCCGAAGAGCCAGCGCTTGTCCGAGGACGTCTCCGTGGTCATGTGGCCGGCACGACTGGACGCCAAAGGCGCACGGAACGCTGTTACCTTCCCACCGTAGCGGTCCCTATTTTTCTACTTGCATTTTTACGTGCTTTCGAACTGCTAGGTTGGCAGGAGCTGGGACGGGTAACAGGCGCTCCACTCTGTTACGCGGCGCTCGGGATTCGACCCGCCCAACTGCCGACCTTCTGATCGACAAGCTCAGCGACCTAACCCACTGAGCCACACCGCGTCCCTCGGCAATGAAGACCAATTATTTACCGTTTCCAGCAATTTGCCTTTTAAGGCGTCCGTGTAGTTGGGGTGAATGTACTTCTCGTTCCAGTCCTGTTTGGTGAGAGGGGAAAAATGAATGAAAATGGGCTGGTGTGTGTGTGTGTGTGGTTTTCCTCCCAAAGGACCCTTGCTGAGGAGCATCGCCTCTCTTTTGCAAAGCCCCCTCCCCTTTTCAAACTGGGCTCAAACTAGGAAGTCACAAAGGCACAACTTGTGCCTGCAGGAAGCCGCCCAGCTCTCCTGGTTCCCAGCCGTTGTTCGTTCCAATTCATTCTGGCTCCTCCCTAATGGAAGACCGGCTTTGTGAGATTTCAGGCCCCAACATCTGCAACCCCTGCTTCTCCAGCCTCTGCCCCCCCCACCTCTTTCTGTGTCAGCCCTTCCCCTCAAATTCTCTTCCCCTGAGACGCACGGCGCGGCTTTTTAAAAATCCTTTCCAACTGGCCCCTGGTTCACCCCACACCTGCCTGCCTCTCAGGTTCCAGAGAAAGAAGCCATCGGACAGCCCTTTGTCTGAAATGGTATAGGGTTTCCTGCCTGAGCAGGGGGTTGGACTAGATGACCTCCGAGGTCCCTTCGCACTCTTCTCTATTCAATTCCATTCCAATCTCTCTATTCTATTCTATTCTATTCTATTCTATTCTATTCTATTCTATTCTATTCTATTCTATTCTATTCTATTCTATTCTATTCTATTCTATTCTATTCTATTCTATTCTATTCTATTTTCCATTCCATTCCATTCTCTCTTCACTGTGATGTATTGCAGTCTATTCTGTTCCGTTCCGTTCCATTCAATTCTCTGAATAACTAAGTTATAAATGACATAGAAAGCCTTCTCACCTCCGGGTTGCTGAAGATTTGCCAGAGATCGTTGTGCAGGTGGCTTGTCTGGTAATTCTCCAAGGACAGGATGTGCCCGAACGGCTGCTGGTTTGTCACAAACATGAACACCCCCTGCAGAAAAAAAAGCAAAGGCCTTCTATTGCATGGATCTACTCTACAGCTAGCCTTACAACTAACTGAAAGATGGGGAAATTCTGCCCCCGCGACTCTTACGAGACTATAATTCCCAATAACCCTGATGCTTCGTTTTATTCGCGGTCTGCTTCCACTTTCTTTGTCTTCTCCTGCACCTTGCATAATATAACCCTAACGGTTAGTTAGGACTGCAGGGGGGAAAAAACCCATCACAACCAGCCTGAACTTCCCTTGAGGATCTGTACACCGCACGAGGCAGGCAGAGGGCTGAGAAAATAATTACACACCCCTCACATCCTGGACGTGATCTGTTTCAACTTCTCCGTTCAGGACGCCGCTATATAGGGCGTTGCGTGCCGAAAGAGCCAGACCTAAAGATGTCTATGGATGATTTAAGAGCCTTGGTGGAGCAGTGGGCGAATGCCTCCTTAAGTAACACCAGCTGCCTGCAATTAGTGCAGGTTCGAGTCCCACCAGGCTCAAGGTTGACTCAGCCTTCCATCCTTCCGAGGTAGGTAAAATGAGGACCCAGATTGTTGGGGGCAATTAAGCTGACTTTGTAATAATGTCACTTGGGGGGTGTATGAAAGCCCTAATAAGCAGGCATATACATAGAATGAAGGCTACTGCTAAGTTTGTAAGCCGCCCTGAGTCTTCGGAGAAGGGCGGGATATAAATGGAATTAAAATAAATAAAATAAAAATAAATAAATTCTCAACCACCCAGGTCATTAGTTGTCCCAAGGATGCATTTGCATGGGGAAATAAACCTGTCGGGGCAACGTTCGGCAGTCCACCTGCATTTAAAGGACCAAGGCCACCGTTCTGAAGACAGCAAAGTCCACCTTTTGGACGGAGAGGACCAAATGGTTGGAAAGAGGGGTCAAAGAGGCCATCTATTGTCAAAACTGAACAGCCCTCCCTCAACAGAGGGGGGAAGGATACGACATCATCGGTCTCCAGTCTACAACACGGGTCCTTGCGGCAGTTCCCAGAAGGCTCCGCACCCATTTGCACCACTCAGGGGACCCCGAGGACACAGATAATCCTCCAGGTGGCCTCAAGGACTCTCTAAAAGGATGCAAATGACCGGCTCTCTGCAAGGAGTATAAATCCTTCTATTTCCCCCCCCCAACCATCCGGTCAGAGCTGAAGAAGCTTCTGGGATGAGAAGCAAAAAGTTTTCAAAGGAAAAACAACAAAGTCCGGTCGCCTCCTGAAAACGCATCTTTGGGACAGACATAAAGATGGTTTCCCCACCCCCACCCCCGCCATGCCACCACTCTGCTGAACACTCAATTCCCGCAGCGCCGTCTCCTTTGTCACCCTTTCTCCTCTTTCCTACTAACTTCTTCTGTTGGTTTCTTACGATTCAATCGTGGCCGCTGGTAATTTAGGATTGACGGCTGTAACCGCGGTTAGGACCTGTGAGCTATGGCCTGCTGTTTGTACGTACGCCGTGAGCTTTTGCGCCGGAGACCAATTCCTTGAAAGAATTCAATTCAATTCTGCCTTGGCAGAGCTGCTGGCTTCCCGTACCAACCTGCTCGCGGACGTTATGGCACAGAGCCATGTCGGCGTCCAGGTTGCCACTGTGGAAAAGGTCCAGCTGGGCTAGTTGTGACCTTAGGATGCTGCCCTTGACCAGGTAGACACTGGAAATGTATGGGACGTTCCACAGGCCACTGAGAGAGAGAGAAAGAGAGAGAGAGAGAGAGAGAGAGAGAGAGAGAGAGAGAGAGAGAGAGAGAGAGAGAGAGAGAGAGAGAGAGAGAGAAAGAAATAGGCATAAAATGAACCAGGCCGGATAATAAAGAATGAAGCAAACTGAAAAACAAATTCTTTTTGATTTTTTTTGTCCCAGCGGCTTATTTTCAAGAGGGAATCAGTAAAAGCCTGCATGGAACGCATCTTGACGCACAAGGCTTAGCGTTGTACTAGCTTGATGATGCGTCCGTGACCGAGTCAAAGCACAAAGGAAGCGCCGACAACGTTGCTGGGCTCCTTCTGAGGGATTCGCAGCCCTCAATCCTCCGGGGAAGAATGGCCTTGAGGAGAACTCTGGAAGCCTTCCTCCTGAGTCCGTCGCTCTACTCACACCCTCCGCCTCTGGACGATGTCCCGATAATCCTCCGAGCGGGCGTAATAGCCGTCCGGACTCACGGCCCCCCAGAAATTCGACCACAGCTTCCCAATGCGGCTCACGAGAGGAGCAATCACAAACCTGGCAGAGAGGGAGAGGGAGGAAGAAAGAGAGAGAGAGGGGGAGGAGAGGGAGAGAGAGAGAGAGGGAGAGGAAGAGAGAGGGAGAGAGAGACAGGGAAAGGGAGAGGGGGGAAGGAGAGAGAGAGGGAGAGAAAGAAAGGGAGAGAAAGAAAAACAGGGAGAGGGAGAGGGAGAGAGGAAGAGAAGGGAGAGGGGAGAGGGAAAGAGGGAGAGAGGGAAAGGGAGAGAGAGAGGAAGAGAGAGAGAAAGAGGGAGAGGTAGAGAAGCGAGGGAGAGAGAGGGAGGAGAGGAAGAGAGAGGAGAGGGGGGAGAGGGAAAGGGAGAGAGAGGAAAAGAGAGAGGGGGAAAGAGAGAGATGGAGAGGGAGGGAGAGGGAAGAGACAGGGAGAGGGGAGAGAGGAGAGGGAGAGAGAGAAAGAGAGAGACGGAGAGGGGGAGAGGGAGGGAGAGGGAAGAGACGGAGAGAGGAGAGGGAGAGAAGGAGGGAGAGAGAGAGGAAGAGAGAGGAAGAGAAAGAGAGAGGGTGAGAGAGAGAAAGAGAGGGGAGAGGGAGGGAGAGGAGGGGGAGAGAGAGGAAGAAAGAGAAAGAGAGGGGGAGAGGGAGGAAGAGAGATGGGGAGAGAGAGAGGGAGAGGGAGAGAGGGGGAGAGAGAGGAAGAAAGAGAAAGAGGGGGAGAGAGAGAGGGGAGAGGGAGAGAGAGGGAGAGAGGAGGGGAAGAGAGGAAGAAAGAGGAAGAGAGAGGAAGAGAGAGGAAGAAAGAGAAAGAGAGGGGGAGAGAGAGAAAGAGAGGGGAGAGGGAGGTAGAGAGAGGAAGAAAGAGAGAGGGAGAGGGAGGAAGAGAGATGGGGAGAGGGAGAGAGAAAGGGAGAGAGAGGAAGAAAGAGAAAGAGAGAAGGGGAGAGAGAAAGAGAGGGGAGAGGGAGAGAGGAGGGGGAGAGAGAGGAAGAAAGAGAAAGAGACAGGGGGAGAGAGAAAGAGAGGGGAGAGGGAGAGAGGAGGGGGAGAGAGAGGGAGAAAGAGAGGGGAGAGGGAGGAAGAGAGATGAGGAGAGGGAGAGGGAGAGGGGGAGAGAGGGGGGAGAGAGAGGAAGGGAGAAAGAGAGGGAGAGGGAGAGAGGAGAGGGGGAGAAAGGGAGGGAAAGAGAGAGGAAAGGAGAGAGAGGAAGAGAGAGAGAACAGAAGGCATTAAAAACACTTCCAAGAAGAAGAAGAAGAAGGCATGTTCATTTTTGGATGATATAGTTGTAGGAATGAGTGAGGCTATTTGTCCACTCCATCCTTAAAAGCACTCCAGAGAGCCAAGGTAATTCATACTCTCTCCACAGGTAGACCTTGAATTATGACCACAACTGAGCCCAAAACATCTGTTGCTAAGTGAGACATTTGTTAAGTGAATTTTGCCTCATTTTACAACCTTTCTTGCCACCTTAAGTGTATCACTGCAGTTGTTAAGTTAGCCACGCGGTTGTTAAGTGAATCTGGCTTCCCCATCGAGCTTGCTGGTCAGAAGGTCACAAAAGGGGATCACAAGACCCCCGGGACACAGCGACCGTCATAAATATGAGCCAGTTACCAAGCAACTGAATTTTGATCACGCGATCATGGCAGATGCAGCAAAGGTTGTAATTGTGAAAAACGGTCATAAGTCAATTTTTTCAGTGCCGTTGTAACTCCGAATGGTCACTAAAATGAACTGTTGTAAGTTGAGGACTGCCTGTATAAAAATGCAAAATACATTTGCATATCCTTAGGGATTCAGCCTCAAAATCCAACAATAATTAAAATTCCACAGCAGGAGTGGACAACAGAATCTGTTGTGATCTAGCAGATCCCTCTATGATGTATAGAAAGGAACAGCAGAGTCTTCCTGACAGTTAGAACAATTAGCCAGTGGAACAACCTGCCTCCAGACTGGACAGCCATTTGTCTGAAATGGAATAGGTTCTCCTGCCTGAGCAGAGGGTTGGACTAGATGACCTCCAAGGTCCCTTCCAACTTTGTCTATTCTATTCTATTCTATTCTATTCTGTTCTGTTCTGTTCTGTTCTGTTCTATTCTATTCTATTCTATTCTACTCTACTCTATTCTAATTATTCCTTCTATTCTATTCTATTCTATTCTATTCTATTCTATTCTATTCTATTCTATTCTATTCTATTCTATTCTATTCTACTCTATTCTATTCTAATTATTCCTTCAATTCAATTCAATTCAATTCAATTCAATTCAATTCAATTCAATTCAATTCAATTCAATGCAATTCTATTCATTCCTTCCATTTCATTCTATTCTATTCCATTCTCTATTCTATTCTGTTCTATTCTATTCTATTCTATTCTATTCTATTCTATTCTATTCTATTCTATTCTACTCTATTCTATTCTATTCTAATTATTCCTTCAATTCAATTCAATTCAATTCAATTCAATTCAATTCAATTCAATTCTATTCTATTCTATTCATTCCTTCCATTTCATTCTATTCTATTCCATTCTCTATTCTATTCTGTTCTATTCTGTTCTGTTCTATTCTCCATTCCTATTCTATTCTATTCTATTCTATTCTATTCTATTCTATTCTATTCTATTCTATTCTATTCTATTCTATTCTATTCTATTCTATTCTATTCTATTCTATCCCATCCCATCCCATATTCTATTCCCTTCCCTTCCCTTCCCTTCCCTTCCCTTTGGCCTGCCAGTCCCAGGAGGGCAACCTACAGGGCAAAACCCAACTCACTTATTCTGTTCCATCAGGATCTGCAGGGCATCGGGGTTCTTGAGCACCACCTCGGCATCAAGACTGAAGTAATATTCACACGCCGGGTTCTGCTTGCACATATTCCTGGAAGGGGCGGAAGCACACGACTCGGGTCCCAGCCTCAGGGGAAAAAGAACCGAGTTTGGGGTGAGGTGGGTGGGGGGGAAACCTCTCCGCGTTTCTTACATGCTCAGGTTGCGAGCATCGGCGTTCTCCAGATTATCCTCCGGCCCCATCACTTTGAGGGAGCGATATTCCTGGCCGTGCTTCTCCACAAAGGAGCTCACCTGGGACAGGTGATGTCTCTCCTGCGTGCGACAAGAAGAGAGAGAGGTTACCCAGGGGCCAGTCACCCTGGCAAAGCTGCCTCATTTACTGTCACCGATCCGGCCCCGGACTCCTCTCCAGATGCCAGTTCAGAGGAGGAGAGCGAGTCTGAGCCAAGTGTTGCTCAGGATAGGGTCTCGGAGAGGGCCAGCCTGACGGGCCCGCCTCAGCTGGGTCAATCGGAGGATCTCTGTGAAGATCTGACCTGGAAAGTTAATACGACCCAGGTGGCCAGAAAGGCCCAACACAGGCTTCACTTTCTCAGGGTCTTGCAGAAGAACAGGGTAGAACAACGGCTAATGACCCTCTTTTACCGGTCTACTATAGAGAGCATCCTCTCGTACTGCATTGTGGTTTGGTATGCTGGTCTGACAGCCGCGGATAGGCCAGCATTACAGAGGGTGGTGAGCACAGCACAAGACATTGTGGGCTGTCCCCCTGACACCACTGGATGACCTCGCCAGGGCCCGCTGCCTTGGAAGAATGAGGAAAATCCTCAGGGACGACTCACACCCTGGACGGTATCTCTTTACTCTCCTACCATCAGGTAGGAGATACAGGAGTAGAGCCAGCCGCACCAACAGCTTTTATCCGTGGGCTGTCAAGCTTTTGAATGGGAAATAATTTTTATAAACTTTATCCATGATTGACTTGAGAGGCCGGTGCGTGGTGCCATTAGCTCACATGGTGTAATAAGATGGAGGGTTTGTTGTCACTGTGAGTTGGGGGGGGCACGAAGGGAGGCTCAGCCAATCTCAATGTATACATGTACTTTGATAATAAAGGTTGATTCATTCAAGCTGAAGAAGGCGAGCTGCAACAAGCTGGCCAGGAGGCTCCAGGCAGGGACCGGGAGTAGCTGCCCTCCGTTTGCAATGAGGAGGAGGCGGAGTCCACACCTCCTCCTGATCCGAGGACACGTAGAGCAGAGAGGAGGCAGCTAGACTATACATGGGGTCAGCTAGACTATACATGAGGAGGCAACCTCGCCTGTCATGAAGGGCTGCACCGGCATCGCCTACTTAGCCCCGCCCTGAGTTTTGTTGGAGCAACGTGGCCAGTTTGGTGCTTTTGTGTTCTTGTGCCGTGTATCCTGGTCTGTTCCAATTCCTGGACTTTGTGGGTGCCCATTGGTTACCCAGTGACTCTACTAAGCTTGGAATCCGGATCTGTGTAACAGGGCTGCTTTCCGGGGGGGCCTGTTTGGGGAGGCCCCCCCCGGGGAGAGAGAGAGAGAGAGAGAGAGAGAGAGAGAGAGAGAGAGAGAGAGAGAGAGAGAGAGAGACGCAGCACATTCACCGTTTGTCCTTGTGGGTTATGAATCGGGAGGAGTGGGGGGGGGCTGCCTTCTCAGCCAGATATCTCGACTCACGTGATTGTGGATGAAAAGGTGGATTTTCTTTTTCGGATAGCGAAGAAGCTGGAGCCTTTTGAAGAACTGGTCGAGGAAAGGGGTGGGCTGCTCAATAAAGACGCCAATCACCGTCAGAGGAAGTGCATCCTCCTGCAGAGTGGGGCGTGGGGGGTTGGTGAAAAGAAGATCAGACTCAAAAGTTCACAAATCCACTGCTCTGGATCTGATCCTGTTTTGTGAGCTGAAGATAAGTCACCTTATATAGCAATAGCAGTTTAAGACTTACATCCCACTTCACCGTGCTTTACAGCTCCTCTCTCAACGGTTTTTCAGAGTCAGCCTGTTGCCCCCCCCCCCCAACAATCTGGCTTGGGTGAGCTGTGGGCCTTCCCTCCAAGACACATCTGGCTGAGTATTTCTCGCGCAAGGTTGCTCTCCGTAGAATAATTGGCAAGCAAACGTATTCTATCAGTCGTGTTGAGATGGCTCAGGTAGTGTATGGCAATAGCACTTAGACTTATATACCGCTTCAGAGTGCTTTGCAGCCCTGTCTAAGCGGTTTACAGAGTCAGCCATGTTGCCCCCCCCCCCCAATCTGGCTCCTTATTTTACCGACCACGGAAGGCTGAGTCAACCTTGAGCCGGTCAGGATCGAACTCCCGGCAGTGGGGAGAGTCAGCCTGCAATGCTGCCTTCTAACCACTGCACCACCCCGGCTTCCTTCCTTCCTTCCTTCCTTCCTTCCTTCCTTCCTTCCTTCCTTCCTTCCTTCCTTCCTTCCTTCCTTCCTTCCTTCCTTCCTTTCCAAGCAATAAGACTTATATACTGCTACACAGTGCTTTACAGCCCTCTCTCAGCAGTTTAGCTACCGTATTGGCCCCAAACAATCTAGGTCCTCATTTTACCAACCTCAGAAGGATGGAAGGCTGAGTCAACCTTGAGACGGTCAGGATCGAACTCCTGGCTGTGGGCAGAGTCAGCCTTCAAAGCTGCATTTTAACCACTACATACCCTGGATGGATGGATGGATGGATGGAAGGAAGGAAGGAAGGAAGGAAGGAAGGACAATAGCAATGGCCCTTAGACTTATATACTGCTTCACAGTGCTTTTACAGCCCTCTCTAAGCCGTTTACAATGTCAACATCTAGCCCCCCCCATCCATCTGGGTCTTCATTTTACCGACCTCGGAAGGATGGAAGGCTGAGTAAAACCTTGAGCCGGTCAGGATCGAACTGCAGGCAGAATTAGCCTGCAGTACGCAGTGGCTCAGTGGGTTAGGACGCTGAGCTTGTCGATCAGAAGGTCGGCAGTTTGGCGGGTCGAATCCCGAGTGCCGCGTAACAGAGTGAGCGCCTGTTACTCGTCCCAGCTTCTGCCAACCTAGCAGTTCGAAAGCACGTAAAAATGCAAGTAGGAAAATAGGGACCACTCCGGTGGGAAGGTCACAGCGTTCCGTGCGCCTTTGGCGTCTAGTCATGCCGGCCACATGACCATGGAGACGTCCTCGGACAAGCGCTGGCTCTTCGGCTTTGAAACGGAGATGAGCACCGGCCCCTAGAGTCGGAAACGACTAGCACACATGTGCGGGGGAACCTTTACCTTTACCTTTACCTTTACTGCCTTCTAACCACTGTGCCACCACGGCTCTTTTTTATGTAAAAAAAAAGGCAGCTAATTTGTAAGTGGAGGCTACATTTTTTAATCAACATTCCCACTTCCTGGCTGCATCATCCCAGGCAAGCCAAAAAAAAACCATAACCCCCTCAAAACCAAGTTTTCTTGCTAAAATACCAGAGCAATTCAGCCTTGGCAATCTGGCAAGCGTAAGACCCGATTTAAAACGCGTCTCCCTTCAAACGTCCACACATGGGGGAAAGCTTGGCCTTTCAAGTCTACAAATTATTCAGAACCTCTTAACAGGAAAGTCCTACCTTCTAGCGGAAATACAGGACTCTTTTCCACGGCGTTAAGACAAGCAAGGAAACCATGCAAAAGTACTTTTTTTCTTTCTTTTTTTTAACACCTTCCCAGAATCTTACTTTCAAGCCCCGGAGAGTCTTCAGGCCTTCTTTGCAAACGGAGCAGCCCGTCTCAAAGGTCCAGGACTGAGGGATGTAGTTCCCCAGGTAATTCAGCTGCAGCTTTGGGGGGGAAGAGAAAGATTCCCAAAGGCTGCGTTCACGGCGCTGAAACACAAAACTTCCTTCCTTTGTCAATCTGATCCCGCTATAATATTCTTTCCCATCACCCACCACCCAGGGCCCTGAAACTGGGCTGGCTTCCTTTGGGCTAAGCCAGGGGTAGGCAACCTCGGCTCTTTTATGACTCCTGGACTTCAATTCCCAGAATTCCTGAGTCAGCTATGCTGACTCAGGAATTCTGGGAGTTGAAGTCCTGACTCAGGAATCCTGGGAGTTGAAGTCCTGACTCAGGAATCCTGGGAGTTGAAGTCCATGAGTCATACGCAGTGCTTGGCCTCTAAGCTCCATCCTGAATCTCTGAAACATTTCCTGTCTCGGCAGAGGGAAATCAAAGCCCAGACGAGCTCTGATCCAGAGCAAGCAGGACAGGAGTGCTGTGGTCCTGGACAGGCGACCACAACTGAGCACGAAACATACGTTGTGCTAAGTGAGACATTTGTTAAGGGAGTTTAGCACCATTTTTACGACCTTTCTTGCCACAGCTGTCAAGGGAATCCCTGTAGTTGTTAAGTTAAAAAAGAAGAGCCTGGGCTGCCATCTGTCAGAAATGGTGTAGGCAGTCTCCGGCTTGGGCGAGTGGGTTGGACTAGATGACCTCCAAGGTCCCTTCCAACTCTGTCTATTCTATTCTATTCTATTCTATTCTATTCTATTCTATTCTATTCTATTCTATTCTATTCTATTCTATTCTATTCTATTCTATTCTATTCTATTCTATTCTATTCCTCCACTCCATTATTCTATTCTATTCTATTCTATTCTATTCTATTCTATTCTATTCTATTCTATTCTATTCTATTCTATTATTCTATTCTATTCTATTCTATTCTATTCTATTCTATTCTATTCTATTCTTCTTTCCTCATTCTATTCTATTCTATTCTATTGTATTCTATTCTATTGTATTCTATTCTATTCTATTGTATTCTATTGTATTCTATTCTATTCTATTCTATTCTATTCTATTCTATTCTATTCTATTCTTCTATTGTATTCTATTCTATTGTATTGTATTGTATTGTATTGTATTGTATTGTATTGTATTGTATTGTATTGTATTGTATTCTATTCTATTCTATTCTATTCTATTCTATTCTATTCTATTCTATTCTATTCTATCCTGTTCTGTTTTGTTCTATTCTATTTCTATTCTATTCTTCTTTCCTCATTCTATTCTATTCTATTCTATTCTATTCTATTCTATTCTATTCTATTCTATTCTATTCTATTTCTATTCTGTTCTATTTTATTCTATTTCTATTCTTATTCTACTCTACTCTACTCTATTCTATTCTATTCTATTCTATTCTATTCTATTCTATTCTATTCTATTCTATTCTATTCTATTCTTTCCTCACTCTATTCTATTCTATTCTATTCTATTCTATTCTATTCTATTCTATTCTATTCTATTCTATTCTATTCTATTCTATTCTATTCTGTTCTGTTCTGTTTTGTTCTATTCTATTTCTATTCTATTCTTCTTTCCTCATTCTATTCTATTCTATTCTATTCTATTCTATTCTATTCTATTCTATTCTATTCTTCTATTGTATTCTATTCTATTCTATTCTATTCTATTCTATTCTATTCTATTCTATTCTATTCTATTCTATTCTATTCTATTCTACTCTATTCTATTCTATTCTATTCTGTTTTGTTCTATTCTATTCTATTCTATTCTATCCTGTTCTGTTTTGTTCTATTCTATTTCTATTCTATTCTTCTTTCCTCATTCTATTCTATTCTATTCTATTCTATTCTATTCTATTCTATTCTATTCTATTCTATTTCTATTCTGTTCTATTTTATTCTATTTCTATTCTTATTCTACTCTACTCTACTCTACTCTACTCTATTCTATTCTATTCTATTCTAATTCTATTCTATTCTATTCTATTCTATTCTATTCTATTCTATTCTATTCTATTCTATTCTACTCTACTCTAATTCTATTCTACTCTACTCTACTCTACTCTACTCTACTCTATTCTATTCTTCTTTCCTTATTCTATTCTATTCTATTCTATTCTATTCTATTCTATTCTATTCTATTCTATTCTATTCTATCCTGTTCTGTTTTGTTCTATTCTATTCTATTCTATTCTATTCTATTCTATTCTATTCTATTCTATTCTATTCTATTCTATTCTATTCTATTCTATTCTACTCTACTCTACTCTAATTCTATTCTACTCTACTCTACTCTACTCTACTCTACTCTATTCTATTCTTCTTTCCTTATTCTATTCTATTCTATTCTATTCTATTCTATTCTATTCTATTCTATTCTATTCTATTCTATTCTATTCTATTCTATTTCTATTTCTATTTCTATTCTGTTCTATTTTATTCTATTTCTATTCTTATTCTACTCTACTCTACTTCTATTCTAGTCCTGTCCTGTCCTATCCTATCCTATGCTATCCTATCTTAGTCTAGTCTAGTCTAGTCACATGGTTCTTAAGTGTTTCTGGTTTCCCCATTGACTTTGCTGGTCAGAAAGTCGCAAAAACAGATCACACGACCCTGCGACTGTCATAAATACGAGCCCGTTGCCAAGCGTCCGAATTTTGATCACATGACCATGGGGGATGCTATAAGAGTTTTGCTGGAGGAGCCAAGATGGTGGACAGGCAGCAAAGGCTGTAAAGAGCTCCTCCAAAAGTAGCAGATTTCATTTCATTTTCTTTTTATTTTAACTTTTTAAGCCTTTTTAACCCTGCATCTTAACCTACTTTTAACCTATTTTAACTCATTTTTACAAGGGACGCGGTGGCTCAGGGGGTTAGGACGCTGAGCTTGTCGATCAGAAGGTCGGCAGTTTGGCGGGTCGAATCCCAAGTGCTGCGTAACAGAGTGAGCGCCTGTTACTCGTCCCAGCTTCTGCCAACCTAGCAGTTCGAAAGCACGTAAAAATGCAAGTAGAAAAATAGGGACCGCTACGGTGGGAAGGGAACAGCGTTCCGTGCGCCTTTGGCATCCAGTCATGCCAACCACAGGACCACGGAGACGTCCTCGGACAAGCGCTGGCTCTTCGGCTTTGAAATGGAGATGAGCACCGGCTCCTAGAGTCGGAAACGACTAGCACGCGTGTGCAGGGGAACCTTTACCTTTTACCTAACCCATTTTTAACCTACTTTTAAATCTGTTTTAACCCTGGTCAAAGACTTTTTATACAGGACATATACCGGAGAGGCTACCATTGTTTTACCTACATTTCAACAACTCTACGAGCCAGGATTACCAAGAATGGGGAAAAGGAGAAAGAGACAGCAGTGTTCACTCGGCGGCACAGAGTCCTTCCGAGCCACTGGAGCAGCAGAGAATGGAAGATTTCGCTGCAAATCTGTAACTTTGGACGGTCACTAAATGAGCTGTTGTCAATTGAGGACCGCCTGCGTACACATCCTAGAAGGCTGTCTAGTTCCAGGCAGCTGGGATATGCGGCATACCTTGGTGGGCCCGTTTCCATGAATCACAACTGGGAGGGTATCAAACGCCAGATTCCGCAGTCTCACCCGGCCGTTTTCGAATTTCAGAGCCACTTCGTCTTCAGAAGCAAAGAAGCAGAGAAACAGAATGAAACGAACAAACAGACAGACAAAAGGTTCTTTCTCGCAGGTATCCCTGGAGAGTTAGTGGTTTGGGGAAATCAATAATTTGACACCAGCTTGTCATGGCTGACATTCTGCTTGCCTCACTTCCCAACTTGGCCTGCCTGACATTTGCGATGGGGGAGGGAGGAAGAAGTGGAATGTGGGAGGATGTAAGTAGTGTGTGTGTGTGTGTGTGTGTGTGTATGTGTCTGGGATCCACACTGTGCCGGGCAAGGAAGGAAGCAAGTCACTTCAGCTCAAGACCACAGAAAGAACGTGGAGATGGGAGAAAGCACGCCCACGCTCCATTGCTAAAGCAAAACAAGCATTGCTCATGGGACGCTGACCCATTGCAAGGGTGTGTGTGTCTGTGTCTGTGTGTCTGTGTGTGTGTCTGTGTGTGGCCAGGGGAAAAAGAGCAGTTAAGTGTAAAGTTTTTGCGCCAATTCGCCAGATGCTCACTTCTTTAACCAGGCTAAAACGTGCTCTTGGGGAACCCTCGGAGAGGAGATTTCATTTTTGCAACTGACTAAGTGGGATGGATGACACTCAGCTTTTCAAAGCAGCCGTGTCTTTAGTAAACACCCACTCCAAGCCAAAAGGCAGGTAGCCTTTCCCACCTGATGCAAGGGGAGTGGGATTTTTGAGAGCAACCCACCCAGTTTGACTAAAGCCACCACCAAAAAAGGTTTCTAAAGACGTCAGCTAAACCTTTCAGGGTGTCAACCTCTGGGCAAGGAATAGCACCCCAAATTTTCCGCCCACTGTTTCAAACAAGCTTGGTAGCTGCGGTTTCTCGTACCGTCTGCTGCCTGAGCTGCATTTTTAAACGAAAGCTGTCGTTTGAGTCCAAATGGAACTGCGTGGCGAACCAAACAAGTGATTTGGGCAGAGGCCTCGGAGACCCCACCCCACCCCACCCCAGGCGGCCGTTAAGTCCGGCGAAGCTTGTTTATCGCTCCCCAAGCAAGAGCGGGAGACTCAACCTTAAGACGGCCAAGGTTTGATTCCTGATGGCAGGGAACAGCCTTTTTTTTTTCCCTTCCCCACGCGGATGCTCACCTAGAGCGCCGTTAAGATTCTGGAAGATCCGGCACCTGTGATCCAAAGTGATATTGATGGTCCTCTGCAGAGGAAGAAGGAAAAACACACACACAAAAAGGGGGCAAACGTGGTAAGGGCTGAAAGAGGTGACTGTTAAAGACGGCCACGTCGCTCTCTAGCGAAACCGAAAAGCCGGAAGGAGTCCGCCAGCACCTTTTCTGCCTAACCTCTTTTAGGAAAAGGCAGGATCTCTGGGACCTGTTCTGTGCAGACTCCTGATTAAGGATGGGCAGGAAAGTGTCTAAAAGGAGAATGAGAGGGTTGGTCGACATCAAGAGAGGACAACACAAGGCAGATTCCTGCTAAGACTTCAGAGACAAGCTGGGAAAGCATTACTGCCAGAGAGCCGACACACTTTTGGAGGAATTGGTTCCACTCCTACTGCCGTGAAAGACCACGGCTGAAGACAACTGCCCACCACTTTAACAGAATAACCCGGCTGGAAGGGACCTCGGGAGGTCTTCTAGTCCAGCCCCCTGCTCAAGGAGGAGACCTTACGGCAGTCATGGCGAACCTTTCGGGAGACCCGAGTGCCCAAACTGCAACCCAAAACCCACTTGTGTATCGTCAGGGGGCCGGGTGGGCGTGGCCCATCGGGTGGGCGTGGCTGCGGTGGTCACGGCAGACCGGGTGGGACTAAAAAGTTCAATCAATCAATTCCAACTTTGCGAGATCTTTTTTTTCCCCCAGCGATAAAGTTGAAATCAATCGATTGATTGAACCTTTTTTTTTTTTTTTGCACACGGCGGCGGAGGCCTAAAGCGAAAAGGTTTTATAAAACCCATCTGAAGGCCTAGGACTGGGGTGACGGTGCGTGTGCCCACGGAGAGCGCTCTGCGTGCCACCTGTGGCACGCGTGCCACAGGTTCGCCACCACGGCCTTATAGCATTCCAGACAAGTGACTAGTCCAGTCTCTTCTTAAAAACCTCCAGTGTTGGAGCCCTCACAATTTCTGGAGGCAAGCCGTCCCACTGGTTAATTGTTTACGTGCCCAGAGATCTGCCACGTCTTCCATGGTTCAATTTATCAGGGGCAAAACCATGCAAGGCCAACCCACAGGTGCCTTTTCGGGAGGCAACTGAACTTTCCTGATTTTCTCTGAAGGCATTTCGCTTCTCCTCCAAGAAGCTTCTTCGGCTCTGACTGGATGGCGGGGAATGGAAAGATCTATACTCCTTGCAGACCGCTGGTCCTTTGCCTTCTTTTAGAGCGCCGTTGCGGCCACTTGGAGGGTTTACCTGTGTCCTCACAGTAATGCAAATGAGTGTGGAGCCATCTTGGCTGCAGGATGCTTTTTGCCTTGTTCCTGGAGTCGGCCATGTTTTCTGGAAATCCGTTCACACTCCCGCACCCTTCGAAGGGCGTTCATCCCAAAGTCTATGGAGAGTCTCCCGTCATCCAGGCCATGGTTGTCCCAAAGGCGCTTTTTTCAGGAGGCAACTGGACTTTCTTGTTGTTTCTCTTTGTCTCCTGAATAAAACCACCTTTGGGACAACCGTGATCCTGAATGACCGAGAATCTCCACAGACATGCAAGGCCAAAGCCGTGTCCCGGTCTGATTTATACCATCTGGGCCTGCCGGACTCTGCGTATGTGCTGCATTTCCTGGTTAGCCCCCCATTCTGTCCCCCATGGAGCACGTTGGGGCCTGTGCAATCAGGGCTCACCCGCTTTTCAGGGTCCAGGAACACGTTGGTGTAAAACAGCTGGTCGCTCTCGCTGTCACGGCCGTGCCAGTCGGCCACAAGCCGGCTGAGATAGGGAGCGTAACCTATGAATCCTGCAAGAAGAGAGAATACAGCCCTGGAGTTGCGGCCACATTTCCACGGCTACGTGAGGCAGTTGTTAAGTGGATTTGGACCCATTCCTTGCCAATGTTGTTACATGAACCCCTGCAGTTGTTAAGTTAGGAACACGGCTTGTTAATCCGGCTCCCCCCCCCCCAAATTTATTTATTTATTATTTATTTATTTATTAAATTTATATACCGCCCTATTCCTGTAGGACTCAGGGCGGTTTACAGGGAGGGTTAAAAACAAACATACAAAAATTAAAATCAAAATTGACTTTGCTGGTCAGGAGGTCGCAAATGGGAATCACGTGACCCCAGGAGGCTGCAGCCGTCATAAGTACAAGTCAGTTTCCAAGCGTCACGTGACCATGGGGAGGCTGCAGTGGTCCTAAGCGTGAAAAACAGTTCTCAGTGACTTTTTTGCCCCCAATCCTGTTGTAATTTCAAATTGTCACTAAATGAACTGTCGTGAGTCGAGGACTGCCTTTAAATGTTCCCGTCTCTTTCTTCGGCTCAAACAGGCAGCTCAGCCCACGGATTGGTGCCGACACCAAAGAAAAAACATTTATATGTTACTTATATGTTAAGGAGTAGGTCTATACATATGTTGTATATGGTATGTTTTAAATGTGTTATGTGTACAGTTTGAGAGGAAGCAACTAAATTTCATTTTTAATGTGTGCCATTGTGCCCAGAGGAAAAAAATGACAATAAAGGTTATCTATCTATCTATCTATCTATCTATCTATCTATCTATCTATCTATCTATCTATCTATCAAATTCCCGGGTGTGCAGCTAACGAGTAGGCTGGCTTGGTCGCTCAACAGCGGGACACTGGTGAAGCGGGCCCAGCAGCGCCTGCATTTTCTGCGTCGCATGAGAAAAGCACATCTTCCTTCCCCTGTCCTGACCACTTTCTACAGAGGGACGACCGAGAGGATCCTGTCATACGGCATCACCGTCTGGTTTGGAAACATCCCTGCTTCAGATAGGAAGGCGGAGCAGAGAGTGGTGAGGACAGCAGAAAAGATCATCGGCAGTTTCCTCCCTTCCATCCAGGACGTAGCACAGAAGCGTTGCTTGAACAGGGTTCGTAAGATTGTCTGGGACACCACACACCCTCTTCACAACCTGTTTTCCTTGTTCCCTTCTGGGAGGAGGGGGCTTCGTGGTACCCGTAGCAGAACATCCAGATTCAGCCACAGTTTCATTCCATGCAGCATTAATTTTGTGAACTCTCAGCCTTCCTCCTTCCATTATGTATTCAAGATGGACAGTGTTTAATATTTTATTGTTATGTATATGTAGGGGTGTGGGTCTATACATATGTTGTATGTAGTATGTTTTGGGGGGTGTCATGTATGTGTCTCACTTTAAGAGCGGGCAACTAAATTTCATTTTTGATGTGCACCGTTGTGCCCACAGTAAAAAATGACAATAAAGATTATCTTATCTCATCATTTCTATCATCTATTATGTATTTATCCTGTCTATCTCATCATTTCTATCATCTGTTATCTATCTATCTATCTATCTATCTATCTATCTATCTATCTATCTATCTATCTATCTATCTATCTATCTATCTATCTATCTATCTATCTATCTATCTATCTCATCATTTCTATCATCTATTATGTATTTATCCTATCCATCCATCCATCCATCTTATCCATCCATCCATTTTGAAGGTAAAATTTCCTCCTGGCTCCGCTTTCCTTCACACTCACTCCCAAGTCCCCCCCCCCGATAGCTCCCGTCTTTCCCCCTTTCCTCACCTCCGGAGCCCAGGAATCTCTTCCCTTCTTGGACCAGGGGATACTTGGCTTCCAGCCTCCGGTCTGGATAGATGAGAGTCTCCGAGGAGAAGAGAACTTTGGACTTGGCCTGCTTGAATTTCTTCAGGGCTTCTGCGGGGCCTGAGGCGAAGACGACGTCGTAGCTGCGAGAGGCGAAAAGGAGACCTTGGAAGGAAAGTTTACCTCACGACGGAGGAGACGGGGAGTAATCAAGAAATTGCCCGCTGAGAGAAAATGAGCCTCCCCAATCTTAAGATCTTTATCCTTTTGCTTTTCCCTCCTCCAGGATAGAGATTCTGCTGTCGAGCTGCCCTACCATCATTTAAATCGGGAGTCCCCAAACTGCGGGCCGTGGCCCACTACGGGTAAAGAATGCCTCAGAGTCACTTAAAAAGCCCATACGTTGGAAACGTGACACATAATCCTCCACATCTTGCAGCGCAGTTAACACAACAATTCATAGTCAGGCAGCAACCAAAATACAGGTCGTCCCAGATCTACAGCCATTTGTTTAGACACCTTTGTTGTTATTAGCTGCGAAGTCGTGTCCAACCCATCGCGACCCTATGGACCACGTTCCTCCAGGCCTTCCTGTCCTCTACCATCTTCTGGAGTACATTTAAGCTCACACCTACTGCTTCGGTGACTCCATCCAGCCACCTCCTTCTCTGTCGTCCCCTTCTTCTCTTGCCCTCAATCTTTCCCAGCATTAGGCTCTTCTCCAGTGAGTCCTTCCTTCTCACTAGGTGGCCAAAGTATTTGAGTTTTAGCTTTAGGATCTGGCCTTCTTAGGGTTGATCTCCTCTAGGACTGACCAGCTTGATCGCCTTGCAGTCCAAGGGACTCACAGGAGTCTTCTCCAGCACCAGAGTTCAAAGGCCTCTATTCTTTGGCGCTCGGCCTTTCTTATGGTCCAACTTTCACAGCCATACATTGCAACTGGGAAGACCATAGCCTTGACTATACGCACTTTTGTTGACAGGGTGATGTCTCTGGTTTTTAGTGTGCTGTCTAGATTTGCCATGGCTTTCCTCCCCAGGAGCAAGCGTCTTTTAATTTCTTGGCTGCAGTCCCCGTCTGCAGTGATCTTGGAGCCCAGGAAAATAAAATCTGTCACTACCTCCCATTTCTTCCCCATCTATTTGCCAGGAATTGAGAGGGCCGGATGCCACGATCTTGGTTTTCTTAATGTTAAGTTTCAACCCAAGTTTTGCACTCTCCTTCTTCACCCGCAGCAAGAGGCTCTTTAGTTCTTCTTCACTTTCTGCCATTAGAGTGGTATCATCTGCTAGACACCTTTACCACAGCACTGAAAAAAGCGACTTCGCACCCTTTTTCACACTTACGACCTCTGTGGCGTCCCCATGGTCACGTGATCAACATTCAGGGGCATGGCGACTGGTTCATACTTACGACCGTTGCAGCGTCCCGGGGTGGGTGGGTGGGGTGTGTCACGTGATCCCCTTCTGTGACCTTCTGGCAAGCCAAGTCAACGGGGGAGCAAGCTTCCCTTAACAACCCGTGTTACTAATTTAACAAATGCAACGATTCACTTAACTGTGGCAAAAAAGGTCGTAAAATGGGGCAAAACTGACTTAACAAATGTTTCACTTAACGACAGATATATTGGGCTCCACTGTGGTCGTACGTAGAGGGCTATCCGCGTTCAGCTCCCCCCCGCCAGCTATCGGAGGCATGGAGAAAGGAAACCCCCCCCCCCCGCTCGTGTTTGCATCTAGCAATTCTGCACGGCCAGGAATTACCTACCTGTCGGTGAAAAGGATCACCAGATCTTCCTTATCCGCATAGGCTTCCAACGCCGATTTCAAAAGACGGATCTTCTGTCCCCCAGCTGACGTTCCGTGGTCCTCTCTATTGTGCCACTCTTCGCCTAACCCCAGGACCTGGGCGGATTAAAGCCAATTTTGCGGCAAGTTTCAAATCACTTTGCCAGCGCTTGTTCCCTCTAAGATGAACGGAAGGAAACGGCTTACGTCTTTGTTTAGCGAGCGGCTCTCACTGCACTGGGAGTTTTTTGTTTTTTTTACAGTAGGAACTATAAGGAGATTCCCGAGGCTTATCATATGATATTAGCCACTTAGTACGTTTGTGCTTTGGGGTAGAATGAAGAAAGAAAAAGAATTCACAACTAACAGTTGTAGAAACAGCTAACCTTATTGCAAACTCATGAACTGAAGTTAAGAAATTGTGAATAGGATAGGATAGGATAGGATAGAACAGAATAGAAAATATGGAATAGAATAGAATAGAATAGAATAGAATAGAATAGAATAGAATAGAGTAGAGTAGAGTAGAGTAGAGTAGAGTAGAGTAGAGTAGAGTAGAGTAGAGTAGAGTAGAATAACAGGAGGAATGAAGAATAGAATAGAATAGAATAAGAAATAATGGAACAGAATAGGAATAGAAATAATGAGTGGAATGGAATGGAATGGAATGGAATGGAATGGAATGGAATGGAATAGAATAGAATAGAATAGAATAGAATAGAATAGAATAGAATAGAATAGAATAGAATAGAATAGAATAGAATAGAATAGAATAGAATAGAATAGAGTAGAGTAGAGTAGAGTAGAGTAGAGTAGAATAACAGGAGGAATGAAGAATAGAATAGAATAGAATAAGAAATAATGGAACAGAATAGGAATAGAAATAATGAGTGGAATGGAATGGAATGGAATGGAATGGAATAGAATAGAATAGAATAGAATAGAATAGAATAGAATAGAATAGAATAGAATAGAATAGAATAGAATAGAATAGAATAGAATAGAATAGAATAGAATAGAATAGAATAGAAATAAATAATGGAACTGAATAGTAATAAAAATAATAAATAGAATAGAGTAGAGTAGAGTAGAATAGGAATAAATAATGGAACAGAATAGAAATAGAAATAATGAATAGAGTAGAGTAGAATAGAATAGTATAGAAACAAATAATGGAACAGAATAGTAATAGAAATAATGAATAGAATAGAATAGAGTAGAACAGAACAGAATAACTTTATTGTCACTTTAAATATACACTAATCGGCATACATTAAATTTAAATTTTGTTGCATTCAGCTCTCAAAGGGTAACCACCTCCAATATACACTACATAAACATGACAAAAAGAAAATTGCATATGCCCACAGACCCACATCTATTCTACGACACAGAAAACAACACAGTCTAGTTCGGATGTATACACGCACGTGGCGACAAAAACGCATCTTGCGAGTTTACCGGACGGATGGCAGAGGGAACAAAGCGGTTACAGAATCTGGTGGTCCTGCTGGGAATACTCGGAAACTTCCTCCCCCCCCCCGGAGGGGAGCAACGGGAACGGACCGTGAAGGGGGGGTGTCTGGGGTCTCTAACTGTGCTCGGTGCTCAGCCGCGTCCCGAATAACGGAAGCCAGCTTCCTATCATCTTTTCGGCTGTCCTGGCCACTCTCTGCGTGGACCTTCTGCCTGAGGCTCGGCTACCTGCAGTATATGCCGCCTGATTTTGCCTCATGCTTTTTCCAAGGGTGGATTTTAAAATTCGAGGAAACGCAGGGAGTTTTGTAATTAGGAATTGGATCTTGTCTTGCTCTGAACCCGGGATCTCTATTTATTCAGAGTTAAGACATTTGCACTACCTTGAGGTTGTAGTTAAAAACTTGGGCCGAACTTCTGAAACGCCTGAAGCCTTCAGTCTCTTTGCTAGCCACAGTGAGGACCAATAAATTATCTGGATGGATTGTAAAAAAAAAAAAAGAAGAAGCAGCAAAGAATTAGACACGTATCTCCCAAATCATCCTCCGTTGCTGCATCTTCCTGCATTCCTCAATCACTGCACCCTTTTTCCCCCCCCAAATGCATTCTTAAAGAGACCCAACGCAGTTATAAAACCCAGGCTGTGAATGGAAACATTTCCAGATTTATTTTTGTAGACTTTCCCCGTTTCTTGAAAAAACAAAAAAACCCGGCTATTTGTGAACTGGGAAAGAGACAGTCTGGAAAAAAATAAATCTCACCTCTCTTTTTAATGAAGAAATGGCCCAGCCTTCAAGCAATATTTCCTTCCCCCCCCCACCACCACTCTCCCTAAATACTGACATTTTTCCAAGACGCACGTGTGGGACGTGAGCTGAAAGGAGTCAGAAATGGGTGCTGGAGCTTTGCCTGAATCCTTCTCCCAGTTACGTTCACATGTCCCCAAACCTGCCTGGAGTTGACCAGCCAGGATAAGCAAA
Organism: Vipera berus; assembly: GCF_964194415.1. Lineage (NCBI taxonomy): Eukaryota > Metazoa > Chordata > Lepidosauria > Squamata > Viperidae > Vipera > Vipera berus. The sequence continues at coordinate 6,712,310 of NC_138220.1, forward strand.
GCAGCTGAATTTTTTTTTAATTCCATTTATATCCCGCAGATGATACCACTCTAATGGCAGAAAGTGAAGAAGAACTAAAGAGCCTCTTGTTGCGGGTGAAGAAGGAGAGTGCAAACGTTGGATTGAAACTAAACATTAAGAAAACCAAGATCGTGGCATCCGGCCCTCTCAATTCCTGGCAAATAGATGGGGAAGAAGTGGAGGGAGTGACAGATTTTATTTTCCTGGGCTCCAAGATCACTGCAGATGGGGACTGTAGCCAAGAAATTAAAAGACGCTTGCTCCTGGGGAGGAAAGCCATGGCAAATCTAGACAGCACACTAAAAAGCAGAGATGCCACCCTGCCAACAAAAGTGCGTATAGTCAAGGCTACGGTCTTCCCAGTTGCAATGTATGGCAGTGAAAGTTGGACCATAAGAAAGGCTGAGCGCCAAAGAATTGAGGCCTTTGAACTCTGGTGCTGGAGAAGACTCCTGCGAGTCCCTTGGACTGCAAGGCGATCAAACCGGTCAGTCCTAGAGGAGATCCACCCTGACTGCTCTTTAGAAGGCCAGATCCTGAAGCTAAAACTCAAATCCTTTGGCCACCTAATGAGAAGGAAGGACTCACTGGAGAAGAGCCTCATGCTGGGAAAGGTTGAGGGCAAGAGAAGAAGGGGACGACAGAGAAGGAGGTGGCCGGATGGAGTCACTGAAGCAGTAGGCGTGAGCCAAAACAGACTCCAGAAGATGGTGGAGGACAGGAAGGCCTGGAGGAACGTTGTCCATAGGGTCGCGATGGGTCGGACACAACTTCGCAACTAACAACAACAACAACAATATCCCGCCCTTCTCGGCTTACAAGCTTAGCAGTAATTTATAATTACACTTCTTGGGTTTCTGCTAGCCTGGCGGGCTTGGAACACAGCACATGCCGAAAACTTTTTTGGGAAATACAGAAGGCAGCCTTTTAACTCATCAGAGCCAGCTCAGATGCCTTCAGGCTTGCGTGAAACATTGCTGGGGAAAGTTCCTGCAAACTCCACATCAAAAGCACGGCAGAAAGGCAATGTCTAGCCCTGTTCGAGGAGGGGAAGTTAGCATCCTGATTTTATATATCCAGAGAAGATCGCCTGCCGCTTGCCGAAGACCCCACACGGCCGATTTTAAAGGAGGGAGGCTATTTTATTTGCCCTCCGCTGCCATTTAGCGACACCGATTTGTGGCCAAACACCGGAGACATAAAAGGCGACAGGTTTTGAATAAAGGACGCTCCTCTCCTGATTTCTCGCTACCGAGCTCTTCAGAAGACGCCCTGACCGTCAACGTTGAGCAAGAAGGCACAAGTTGGGATAGTTGAAAAATTTAAAAAAAAGAGAGAAAAAAAAGAGAAGCGGCTTATTTTTCTTTTGCAAAGGAAGAAAAGCAGAAAGGGAGATTTAATTTAAAAAAAAACAAAACAAAACACGGTGGTGTCGTGGCCAGCGAGCAAATAAAACATTTGTGACAAATGACAGACCGGGCGTTAAGTAAAATTGCACAAGGCACCAGTGTCTCTCACCCTTTTTCCCAGGGAAAAGAGAGTTTTACCCAAACTTTTCAAGCACACACACACACACATATCCTGCCAATGATGGGAATGTCTGCCCAGAGCGCACTGCGAGAGAAGGGGATGTGCACAAACACACACACACACACACACACACACACACACACACACACACACACAAAGAGACAAGCATGCATTCCTTAGCTCACCGTCTTCTGCTGAGGGGCTTCCACCCTCCAGGGGAGCTAGGAAAAGCAGAAGGAGCAGCAGAGATGGTGGGGACATTGTGGGGAGACAGACTTCAAGGAGGGGACCCCGCTATGTGAAGCCAGCTGTTGGGAGGGGAAGGCTGCAGATTCAGCTTGGGAAGCAAGCCCCTCCTTGCCAGCCCAGGAACGGGGGCGGGGGGGCTGATGTGCCACGCAATGAACACGCCCCCCCCCCCAGTGTGGGGAGGAAGGGAGGGACGGAAACCTCCTCCTCCTCTTCCTCCCTTTGCTCCTCTCTTCCGTAGGCCCATCCCGGGTTCCCCTCCCCATCGTCCTTCTCCTCTCTTGGCGTCCAGCCCTGCAGAAAAGGAAGGCAGGAAAAAAAATCACAAAAATCAGCAAGAGGTTGCCACAACTGCAGCTGGGACACACACACACACACACACACACTTTATTCTCAGTCTCACAAACCCGCCACCGACTTCCTGCACGTTTTTCCCCCAAGAGGTTTGGAATTCCCAGGCGGTCTGTCCACCGGCTGGGGCCGATGGGAACTGGAGTCCCAAAGAGAGGGTGGGAAAGCCAGGAAGCAGAGAGGCGGCAGGGCAGGGCCGCAACCAGGAGGGTTTTTTCCCTCCCCTGCCTTTTGAAAAGGGTGCTTGCAAAGGCACGGGGGATCTCCCGCTGCTGATAAAACAGCCCTCTGCGTAAGCTCAGAGGCCCTGCGCCTTCAAGGAAATCCCTGGGAACGGAGGAGTGGTCTGCAGAGGCTCTGAGATCTCCTGATGCCAATAAAAAGCACTTTGCAGAGGCTCAGAGACTCTGTGTCTAGATGCCCTTAAGAGAAGCACTTTGCACGGGCTCAGAGATCTCCTGCTGCCAAGACAGAGCCCTCAGGAGAAGAGAAGCACTCTGCACAGGCTCAGAGATGCTCTGCCTTCAAGCAAAGGAGCAGAGAAGCCCTCTGCACGGGCTCAGAGACGCTCTGCCTTCCAGCAAAGCCTCAGGAGAAGAGAAGCCCTCTGCACAGGCTCAGTGACCCTCTGCCTTCAAGCAAAGGAGAAGAGAAGCCCTCTGCACGGGCTCAGAGATCTGCTGCCAACGCAGAGCCCTCTGCACAGGCTCAGAGACGCTCTGCCTTCCAGCAAAGCCTCCGGAGAAGAGAGGCACTCTACACAGGCTCAGAGATCTCTTGCTGCCAACGCAGAGGCTCAGTGACTCTCTGCCTTCATGCAAAGGAGAAGAGAAGCCCTCTGCACGGGCTCAGAGATCTCCTGCTGCCAACACAGAGCCCTCTGCACAGGCTCAGAGACGCTCTGCCTTCCAGCAAAGCCTCTGGAGAAGAGAAGCCCTCTGCACAGGCTCAGTGACCCTCTGCCTTCAAGCAAAGGAGCAGACAAGCCCTCTGCACGGGTTCAGAGACACTCTGCCTTCCAGCAAAGCCTCCGGAGAAGATACGTACTCTACACGGGCTCAGAGACGCTCTGCCTTCACGCAAAGCCTCAGGAGAAGAGAAGCACTCTGCACAGGCTCAGTGACTCTCTGCCTTCAAGCAAAGGAGAAGAGAAGCACTCTGCACGGGCTCAGAGATCTCCTGCTGCCAACACAGAGCCCTCTGCACAGGCTCAGAGACCCTCTGCCTTCAAGCAAAGGAGCAGAGAAGCCCTCTGCACGGGCTCAGAGACACTCTGCCTTCCAGCAAAGCCTCCGGAGAAGAGAAGCCCTCTGCACGGGCTCAGAGATCTCTTGCTGCCGACGCAGAGCCTTCTGCACGGGCTCAGAGATGCTTTGCCTTCCAGCAAAGCCTCTGGAGAAGAGAAGCACTCTGCACGGGCTCAGAGATCTCTTGCTGCCGATGCAGAGCCCTCTGCACGGGCTCAGAGACCCTCTGCCTTCAAGCAAAGGAGCAGAGAAGCCCTCTGCACGGGCTCAGAGACACTCTGCCTTCCAGCAAAGCCTCCGGAGAAGAGAAGCCCTCTGCACGGGCTCAGAGATCTCTTGCTGCCGACGCAGAGGCTCAGTGACTCTCCGCCTTCAAGCAAAGGAGAAGAGAAGCCCTCTGCACGGGCTCAGAGATCTCTTGCTGCCGACGCAGAGGCTCAGTGACTCTCCGCCTTCAAGCAAAGGAGAAGAGAAGCCCTCTGCACGGGCTCAGAGATCTCTTGCTGCCGACGCAGAGGCTCAGTGACTCTCTGCCTTCAAGCAAAGGAGAAGAGAAGCCCTCTGCACGGGCTCAGAGATCTCTTGCTGCCGACGCAGAGGCTCAGTGACTCTCCGCCTTCAAGCAAAGGAGAAGAGAAGCCCTCTGCACGGGCTCAGAGATCTCTTGCTGCCGACGCAGAGCCCTCTGCACGGGCTCAGAGACCCTCTGCCTTCAAGCAAAGGAGCAGAGAAGCCCTCTGCACGGGCTCAGAGACACTCTGCCTTCCAGCAAAGCCTCCGGAGAAGAGAAGCCCTCTGCACGGGCTCAGAGATCTCTTGCTGCCGACGCAGAGCCTTCTGCACGGGCTCAGAGATGCTTTGCCTTCCAGCAAAGCCTCTGGAGAAGAGAAGCACTCTGCACGGGCTCAGAGATCTCTTGCTGCCGATGCAGAGCCCTCTGCACGGGCTCAGAGACCCTCTGCCTTCAAGCAAAGGAGCAGAGAAGCCCTCTGCACGGGCTCAGAGACACTCTGCCTTCCAGCAAAGCCTCCGGAGAAGAGAAGCCCTCTGCACGGGCTCAGAGATCTCTTGCTGCCGACGCAGAGGCTCAGTGACTCTCCGCCTTCAAGCAAAGGAGAAGAGAAGCCCTCTGCACGGGCTCAGAGATCTCTTGCTGCCGACGCAGAGCCCTCTGCACGGGCTCAGAGACCCTCTGCCTTCAAGCAAAGGAGCAGAGAAGCCCTCTGCACGGGGTCAGAGACACTCTGCCTTCCAGCAAAGCCTCCGGAGAAGAGAGGCCCTCTGCACGGGCTCAGAGATCTCTTGCTGCCGACGCAGAGGCTCAGTGACTCTCCGCCTTCAAGCAAAGGAGAAGAGAAGCCCTCTGCACGGGCTCAGAGATCTCTTGCTGCCGACGCAGAGCCCTCTGCACAGGCTCAGAGACCCTCTGCCTTCAAGCAAAGGAGCAGAGAAGCCCTCTGCACGGGCTCAGAGACACTCTGCCTTCCAGCAAAGCCTCCGGAGAAGAGAAGCCCTCTGCACGGGCTCAGAGATCTCTTGCTGCCGACGCAGAGCCTTCTGCACGGGCTCAGAGATGCTTTGCCTTCCAGCAAAGCCTCTGGAGAAGAGAAGCACTCTGCACGGGCTCAGAGATCTCTTGCTGCCGATGCAGAGCCCTCTGCACGGGCTCAGAGACCCTCTGCCTTCAAGCAAAGGAGCAGAGAAGCCCTCTGCACGGGCTCAGAGACACTCTGCCTTCAAGCAAAGCCTCCGGAGAAGAGAAGCCCTCTGCACGGGCTCAGAGATCTCTTGCTGCCGATGCAGAGCCCTCTGCACGGGCTCAGAGACCCTCTGCCTTCAAGCAAAGGAGCAGAGAAGCCCTCTGCACGGGCTCAGAGACACTCTGCCTTCCAGCAAAGCCTCCGGAGGCTCAGAGATCTCTTGCTGCCGACGCAGAGGCTCAGAGAGCCGGCAGACGAGACGCCTCCCCGGGCGGCAAGGGCGCTCTGCGGATGCTCCGAGGCCTCCCCTCCGCCGCCAGAGGCCGCCCCGGGCCCAGCCGAGGCGGAGAAAGGCGCGGAGGAGGAGGAGGAGGAGGAGCCGCCAACGCCCCGCCCGGGACGGCGGAAGAGGAAACGGCGGCGCCGAACTAGGCCGCGCCGACGCCGGGGACTGGCCTAGCCGCCTAGCCGCCGAGCCCGTGCCCGCCATGAGCTAGCGCCGCCCCGATGTGGCTGCAGCAGCGGCTGAAGGGGCTGCCGGGGCTGCTGTCCAGCAGCTGGGCGCGGCGCCTGCTGGCCTTGCTGGCCTTCCTGCTGGCCGCCTCCTGGTACCTGGGCAGCGGCGGCGGGCCGGCCTGGCTGTTGCTGCGCTGGCGGGCCGGGGGCGGCGCGGGGGCGGCGGCGGCCTGGCGTTGCCTGCAGGCCGAGAGCCGGGCCTGGAGCGGGGCCGGCGGCCGGCTGCTGCTGCCCGCCGGGGAAGCGCCCCCGCCCCTGGTGGCCAACGGGCACCTGCTCTTGGATGCCCAGGCCAACCGCCTCTGGGTGGTGCCCGCCGGGGACGGCCCCGGCCCGGCCTGGCCCACCGACTACGGGCCCCTGGCGCAGCTGCGGGGTCCGGCCGGCGCTGAGAGCGAGGAGGCGGCGGGCTCGGCCCTGCTGCCCAGGGAGGGTGCCCTGCGCAGGGTCCGCTGCGTCCAGCCCGGCGGCCCCGGCGGAGCCTGCTTGACCGTTCGGGAGGAGCTGCTGGCCCACCGGGGCCGCCCGCACCTCTACTTGCAGCGCCTGGCGGTGGAGAACCCCACCGACCGGCCGGTGACCCTGGAGCTGGCCGGCCCGGGGTCGCCGTCCACCTCCTTATCGTCGTCCTCGTCCGGACGCTCTTTCGCCACCAGCTTGGAGAAGGCGGGCGAGCGTCAGTTCTTCCTGTCCTCGGGCCGGGCGCTGCAACCGGCCGGCGAGAAGCTGGTGCTGGTGGTGGTGGCGGCCAAGAAGCTGGCCGGCCGGGTGCAGGTGGCGCCCCGCTCGCGCTACGAGGAGACGCTGCTGTCGGTGGTGCTGTGCTCGGAGCCCATCGAGGCCGCCCAGCTGGACGAGACCTTCGGCCGGCTGCGGGAGGCGGCCAAGAGGGAGATGGTGGAGGTGCTGGCCCTGCGGGCCGAGGAGCTGGTGCAGGAACACCGCCGGGCGTGGGACGAGCTCTTCATCTCAGGTGCGGGGATGCCACCCGGCTTGGAGCCCCTGGCCACCTCGGGGCAGGGTCGCCTCGGGGCTGGGCGCTGCCAGCTTCGCAGTTGGGCGGTGCGGTTGAGAGGTGTCTTCAGGGAGGAGGCTTTTGGTGGTTGGTGCCAGCCAGGTGCCACAAAGATGGGAGTCCCTCCCTCTGTCCCTTCCTTCCTTCCTTCCTTCCTTCCTTCCTTCCTTCCTTCCATCTATCCATCTAGTTTCCTTCCTTTCTATTTATCTGTCCATCCACTTGCCTGCCTATCTATCTATCTATCTATCTATCTATCTATCTATCTATCTATCTATCTATCTATCTATCTATCTATCTATCTATCTATCTATCTATCTACATTCTTTTCTATCTATCTGCCTATCTTCCTTTTCTCCATCCATCCATCCATTTTCTTTCCTTCTTTATCTACCTTCCTTTCCTCCTTCCTTCCCTTCCTTTCATCCATCTATTTTCCTTCTTATCTCTCTGTCTTGTCTTTTTTCCTTCTTTTCTATCTACCTTCCTTCCTTCTTTCTTCCTCTATCTATCTATCTATCTATCTATCTATCTATCTATCTATCTATCTATCTATCTATCTATCTATCTATCTATTTTCCTTCATTCTTTATCTATCTTTCTTCCTCCTTTCTTCTTTTATCTATCATCCATCTCTATCTTCCTTCCTTCCTTCCTTCCTTCCTTCCTTCCTTCCTTCCTTCCTTCCTTCCTTCCTTCCTTCCTATTTTCCCCAGAAACAACAACCCTGCAAGGTCAGTTCTGCTGAGAGACCGGCCCAAGGTCACCCAACTGACTTTCATGGCTAAGGCGCAACATGAACTTTCAGCCTGCTGCTTAAACCTCAGGGCTCTCCAAACGTGGGAACTTTAAAGACTTGCGGACTTCATCTCCCAGAATTCCTCAGCCAGCTGTGAAGTCTGCAAAGTCTTCAAAGTTGCCAAGGTGGGAGGGCCCCTGCTCCGGTGGTCCTTGCAAGCCTGCTTGGGGCTGTAGAGGTGCTGAAATGGACCACGAAGCTTGTAATTGACCTGAGAGTTGTCGCTGACTGCCTCTCCTTTCGAGATGGTTTCTTGGTAGGCAAAGATTAGGAAGTCTGCAAAAAAATAAAATAAAAATCACAACGTCTGCCTGCCTTAGCAGTAGTTGGAGGGGTGGAGAACAGATTTTTGTTTCTGAGGCTGGAGATCTCGACGTTTTCTCTCCCAAAGTAGTAGTATCTTCTACTCGTGTTCCCGGGAATTGGCACACAGAGTAAGAACATCCTGTGTTCAAGGAAGGGAAGGTGAATTCCAATGCCTGCCTCTGTGGAGCAAGAGTGTAGACATTGCTCAGTTGGGACGGAGTATTTTATAGTCGGTATTATTCACATAAAAATATGATGACGGTTGCAAAGGCCTGACCAAGTCTGGAGTACAGGTAGTCCTCGAATTACAGCCACAATGTCTGTTTCTAGAATTTCTGTTGCTAAGTGAGACATTCGTTAAGTGACTTTTTGCTCCATCTTTCTTGCCACAGCTGTTAAGTGGATCACTGCCATTGTTAAGTTAGCGACACGGTTGTTAAGTGAATCTGCCTTTCCCATTGACGTTGCTTGTCCGAAGGTCGCAAAAGGGGATCACGTGATGCCGGGACCCTGCGACTGTCATAACTATGAATCAGTTGCCAAGCACCTTAAGTTTGATCGGGGTGAATACAGGGACGCTGCGATGGTTGTAAATGTGGAGAAATGGTCCTAAGTCACTTTTTCCCGTGCTGTTGCAACTTTGGTCACTGAAAAAAAACAACGTTGTAAGTCGAGGACTACTACCGGTTGTTTCCCAGTAGGAAGGAGGGGTAGGGAGAAAGTAGAGAAACTCCTTGCCGTGTAACTATAGGTGAGATTTTAATGGGGAAGATTTCCAGCTTGTCAGCCTATTGTTGCAGAGAAAGGCTGAGCTCTGAAAAAAGTTCATCCTTTTTTTTGCTTTTCAGGTGTGGAAATGCGCAAGATCACCGATGCGCACACCCCCTCCAGCGACACCGTCAACATGACGCTCTACTTCGTCCTGTCCACCACCCCGGCGCCCCTCCTGGACCCCCGCATTAGCCCCGAGGAGAAGGAGAGAATGGAAGCCACTTTG